>NC_086335.1:18918472-19221896 GCF_032445375.1 Bacillus rossius redtenbacheri
GGTGGCCGAGTTTACCAGATGTTTGGACAAAACTTTGGGACCAGAATGTAAAGACTTTGCCAGAGCGTATGTCGACGACATATTAATTACGTCGTCTACTTTCGAAGAGCACGTCGAACATATCAGTATAGTGTTAACCAAGTTGCGTGATGCCGGCATGACGGTAAAATTGAAGAAATATTTATTCTGCAGGCAAGAGGTACCTTTTCTAGGACACATACTGTCTCCCACTGGTATCAAAACAGCTCCTGATAAATTACAAAATATTACCAAATTTCCATCGCCAAAGAATGTGAAGCAATTGAGAACTTTTCTCGGGGTCATCGGTTTTTATCGTAACTATAGTGACCAGGTAGCCAAGATAGCAGTACCTCTATTTGATTTGCAAAAGAAAAATAAAATCTGGAAATGGGGTGATGAAGAGGAGGAAGCTTTCGAAAATCTGAAACGAATATTTATGAAGGAGCAGGTTATACACCACCCTATGTTAGGTCGAGAATTTTTATTATATACGGATGCTTCTGCGTATGAATTAGGTTCTAAATTAGCTCAGGTTGATGACGAAGGTATAGAACGAACGGTTGCAATGGCAAGCAGAACCCTGAATACGGCAGAAAGAAACTATACCGTCACGGAAAGAGAAACATTGGCAATCATCTGGTCATTACAGAAATTTCGAGATCTACTATTAGGAGAGCACATTAAACTATTAACGGACCATCAGGCGTTAATGTGTTTAAAAACTGGCAAAATATTCGGAAGCAGGCTAACTAGATGGTGTTTACTTATGCAGGAGTATGATATAGAAATCTGTCATATTAAAGGCAAGGAAAACGTTGTTGCGGATTTCCTGAGTAGAATACCTGATGGATTATCTAACAAATTCTCCGCATAAAGTAATCCAAAGAATTTTTAGTGGCGAATATGATGGCACAACAGATTAATAATAATGAGATTATCAAAAACATTTTTAGAGATTTGCCAGTATTACAAAGTGAAGATAACATTTGTCGAAAGGTAACGGAAACATTAAGATGTCTAGAACCTACACACCAAATACACAATAAATATTGTTTATCTAGTGACGTAACGTTGTTTTACCAAAACGGATCCAATTCGAAGTTTGAAAGTATTTGGAAACCCGTGATACCAGAAGCGGTGATAAACACTATGATTTGGGAAATTCACTCAAACTGCGCACACATTGGATCAAAGAAACTACTGTCGTCATTAAGCAGGCAGATTTATTGTCCCAATTTATCTAAAAGGATAGCTGCAATTAACCGCTCCTGTGATCTGTGTCAAAAGGCCACGCATTCGCATAAAAACTTAGTTGGCGAAACACAACACATAATTTCAGACAAGCCCTTACGACTGGTATCTGTGGATGTGTTGGGACCACTACCCAGATCCACAGCTGGAGTTGAATACATTTTTGTAAAGTTAGATATATTTTCAAAATTTACAAAACTTTACCCTATCGTCAACGCCACAAGTAACATAGTTTACAATAAAGTTAAATTGTTTGAAGCAGAAATAGGGCATATCGAAACCATTATATCGGACCATGCTACCCAGTTTGTCAGCCGAAAATGGCAGGAAGGATTAAGACGGTTGAATATTACCCCAACCATGTCTTCAATTCGGCATCCGCAAAGTAACCCAGTAGAATTACAAATGCGAACTTTAGGCAATATGTTACGTACGTTTTGTCATGATGCTCAGCAGAGTTGGAGAAATAAGTTACCATTCATTGAATGTGTACTTAATCATACTGTGCATAGTTCAACTACGATTACCCCATTTGAAACTCTGACGGGAAATAAATCAATAATCATTCCCGAATTCATATTACCTAAGTTGAATAGAGAAATTTCCAACGAAGAGCAGATAGAATTAAATGAGATAAGAAAGGAGACGGAAGAAATGGTCAAAGCCAAACTAACATCGTCGGCCAGGATTCGTAAGAAGCAACAGAAAACATCGAGAAACATGAATTTCAAATGTGGAGATCTCGTTCTCAAAAGAACAAACCCTAGTAGTCAGTTTGGAGATTTGTTACAAAGAAATTATTTCTACTTTTTGAAGGACCTTATATTGTCACGAAAATAATTAGAAACAATTGTTATGAAATCTCAGATAGAGTTACTAATCAAGTAGTAGGTTGCTACAATATCACACAGCTCAGGGAATATTACACACCTGTTGTAACGTAAATTCCTGTAAATAGGTTAAAACATCACAGACGTTTACAATACACTGTTGGTTGATAATGGTATTTTGTTGTAAATATTAACGTATAGGTGTATCGTTTATTATTGTCAGATTATGGTTTAGTGTGTGTACATGAACGAACTAATTGGTAATTAGATTTCGGCAGTATCGAACATTTGATAGACGATAGTGAAAGGACACTTCAAGTAAAATTGTGAGAAATGTCATGTCGTTATGAATAATTGCCATTATGAACATTTCTGAAAGGGGCAATTCTATAAAGGCAATATTTACCCTTTATAGAAAGTAAATATTTAATTTCCTTAGTATTTATTTTGTTTAATTACACTTTATTCCTTATGTTTACATTTGTAATCTATGATTAATTCAGATTTAAATTTCTTTGGTTATCGTTTTGTCTATGTATTACTCTATGTTAATTTTTATTTCAAATTATTTTCAAGGCTAGGATAGCAGTATTTTTGAAACCAATATTAATTTAAAGATGAACAACGACAGTAATGGGTAGTAATTTTAATAGTTTTGTTTTATCAACAACCTTAAGAAAGTCGTTTATTAGTAACGGGGAAAAAGATTCTTTAGAACGAATTGAGACTCGATGAAGGCAACATTTAGAAACGCAACGACTTCGACATTAATTGATAATGGAATATTTATAGAATAATTGAAAATGTTTATTAATGCTAATATTGAATGAGATTTCGAAGGAACTACTAATTTGAATCAACGAAGGTAAGATTCAGGCGTCAAGAATCAAACAATTATTTAAGAAGAGAAGTCGACGAATATCCAGATTCAAGAGATCGTCCAATGAATGTAAATTGCTTTGAAACTACGAAGAATAGAAGCCGTTGATCAGCCTGAAGAAAGAAGAATCCTGTCGAAGAACGAAAAGTCGCAGTTCGAGCCCGGGAAGGATGACCGTCGCGCAGTCCAGCCCAGTTGCAGCCCGCAGTCTGAAGGATGGAGTCGTGACGGCGCGTATTCCTGCCGCCCGCTAGAGACCGGAGGAGCAGCACCAAGCTCGCAGTCCTGATTGAGGCGAACCAAGGATTCTCCGAGAACCTACACGTCTCGTGGGTATCCTGCAGCAAGGTTTGGTCCCTTACCCCATCACCCGAAGACTCGCTGATTAAAGAAGTATCCTCACGAATTACGATTTAATCAAGACGAACAATTTTCACCGAACTAGAATCTATTAATTTATCGAACATATTCTTTGTATATAAAGACCATGTACTTGTTCATCTTTAGATTTAGCATTTAAATTCCGGAATCGCGATCCCGAACTAAATAATATTAGATAGTATAGATGGAACTTGATATTGAAAGAACATGTTGCTATTTTGTTTGACGGGTACTGCAAGTTAAGTACCCAGTAGTCCATGCTCTGCGGACTGAAGCTAGTTTAAAATAAATAACATACAAATGATTAACATTTTATTTTAAAGATAACTTACTCTAATGAAAGAATTGTCAGATGCTTTAAAGTCGAGAGTGATAACAAATTCCATCTGTATTTTAACATAAATTATTTTAGTTAAGATATTTATATAAAGTGTGATATTGTGCCTGTCGAAGTATATTGTCACCGTCTGCACAAAACCTTACACGCAAATATAATTATTACATTTGAATTTGTTTTCACGTCATTAACAGTTCTAGTCACGAGATTAGTATTTAACATACTTTTGACACACTGTAATTTTGACTTTCAGACACAAACTTCTAGAAACAATTCTTAAAACTGAGAGAGGTAGGCTAGAGAAATTGAAATTATTAAGTACATTTAATAATTTACATAATTACACTAGCTGACTCTTCAGTTTTTGGCTCCCAAAGTTGAAGCTCGAGTAACGGTAAACTTGCAGTTAACACTATGGCAGCAGAAGCAAATAGGACAACGTACTTCCTCAGAGGAAACAAGGATAATAGCGGTAGCAGTTATAGTTCAGATGTAGCTGACGAAGTGAGATTAGTGACCGAAGAAATGGAAGCGAGCACTAGTTCAGGAATTCCTAGCGAGGTGAACACATCGAACGACCATCAGCCAAGACAGGAGGAAGAAATAGCATCCGAGGTAAAAGAATCGCAAACCAATACCATAGAGGAATTGTTCAAATTCTTGCAGCAAGAGAAAATTAAGGAGAAACAGGAACGCGAGCGTAAAGAACAAGAACGCGAACGTAAGGAACAGGAACGCGAGCATAAGGAGAAGCAAGAAGAACAAGAACGCGAACGTAAAGAACAAGAACGAGAACGTAAAGAACAAGAACGCAAACGTAAGGAAAAACAAGAACGCGAACGTGAAAACCAGGAACAGAGTAATAGGTTAGATAATATTGCCAAGATTTTAAATACTGCTTTGAATAAGATTGCAGCAGAAACCGATCAAATTCGAGCAGAAGTAACACAAACACAACAACAAATGGAACAAAACTTTTCTGTAGTGGAAACACGATTAGAAACAGTAGAAAATACCATACCTCGCATACAAGCTAACATTAATGATACTTTAGATGAACATCAAAATAAATGTAAAGAAAATACAGTTGTAATAATTCAAAAGGAACTAGATCAGTTACAAAAGAATCTGGAAGGTAAAGTAAATAGGGTCGAACTTAGGATAAGTGATGTAGAAAAGGAAATGGGACAACACACTAATGAACTACGTATTAGTAACAAGGAAACCGTGAGTGTAGCTAGTTCTACAGATATCAACACTGAACCAAACACCTCCAATAGAAACATTTTACCAATGACCACTGACCCTATTTTAACATTACACCACCCTGCCAGAAAATGGTTAGATAATGTGCCAACATATACTGGAAAGAGTACAGAAAATCCGAAAAGATTTTTGAAACAATTTGAAGAATATTGTATGGTATTTAATCTTTCAGATGGAGAGAAGTTGAAATGCGTTAATCATTGTTTGAAAAACACTGCGTATTTTTGGTGGGAATTACTCAGAGACACCGTCACCAATTTTAGTAATTTCGAGAATTTATTCTTGCAGCAATTTTGGAGTACCAGAATTCAAAGTAATCTCAGGATTCAACTACACTCAGAGAAATTCGAGAACAAGAAATTTCAAAATTTAGAATCCCATATCAGTGATATGTATGAAAGGACAAGATATTTAGATTGTAATATGGAAGATGAGGAATTCATTGCCATGATATTATCTCAATTGCCGTTAAAATATCAGTTGCAATTGACAGGACGTCAGTATAACGGGATAGTTGACTTTAAAGAACAACTGTTAACCTACGATAGACTGGAAAAATTAGATCGCTCTCACAATCAAAAGGAATTTAGCGAACGTAAGAACTTAAGTCAGTCAGCACCGTTATATCAGAATTGGAGAAATAGGAAAGACGACAAGAACCACGGACATAAACCACCGCAACTTAATTCGTTACACGTTAAATACTCTAATGATAAATGGCACATTAATAGTTATCAGGGGGCGACGTCGGTATAACAATTACTGGAACCGACGAAGTTACGGAAATCAAAACGGAAAGAGACAAGATAGCCGAGAACCGGAACGACCACATAGTCCACGTCAGGAAGGGGCAGTTTGGTTTAAATCCAAACAATTACAGTCGGAACACGCAGATAGCCAATTTATAAGTTCTGAGGAAACGGCACCTAATTCATATAGAGTCGATGCTAGAACTTTTATACCATCGCAGAGGGATAATGAGTTTACGAGTGTAAACTATAAGATTAAACAAGGAGGAAATACACATTATTCTATTCCACCGAGGGAAGAGAGTAATAACACAAAATAGACGCCGAGGCAAGCAAATGGAGGAACCGAAGTAATGCAAGGAGAAACGCAGGCGTTTTCGTCACCTCAGAATAAGGAAAATTTAGCGACAACATGGTTACCAAATCATAGAAAAGGTTTTGTCGGTAATGAAGGAAACTAAGTAGGAATGACGAAAAACGGCTCCGTACGTCATTCCATAAGGAGGAAATGAAAGGGGCTAACACTACGTCTAATATTCATGTGACGAGGAGAATTAATACCATATTATTCAAAGAAAATGAAAGAGAGTTTTTACTTAGCGAACCAAGTGAAAGCACCGAACATTGCAAAGCAGCTTTATGTCCGGAAATCACACTTTCAGTGAATGGAGTTAAAACACCCATATTATTAGACAGTGGCGCGGAAATATCGTGTATCAGTGAAGATTGCGTCAATATGATAGAATCTACTGGAGTCAAACTACCACTAATGCCTGTACCCAGTTTGAAAATTTTAGGAGTAACTTCTAGGGCTAGTCCCATTATAAACAAACAGACCTTATTAGAGATAGAAGTATTGGGAAATAAAAAACATGTACCCGTATTAATTGTCAAAGGGTTAGCCAAACCTATTATTTTAGGAGTAGACTTTCTTACCACAAGTAAAATAATACTGGATTTCAGCGGATGGATGGTTACGGCCATGGATGAAATAGAAAAACCAACGACTACTGAAAATTGGCAAATTACAGACAAATGCGTAGCACTTATTCGTAGGGAAGACCCGTATGCATTTATATGCACAAGTAATCTGGAGAATTTAAACGCTACAGAAAATGATTTGAATGAGGCCGTTAAAGGAATCACGATAATTAACGAACATGACAGAGAATCCCTTTTCGGAGTGTTGAACTCTTATCGAGACATTTTTTTCAGATAAGCCAGGCTTAAATAAAATATATCAAGCTAGCATAGAAGTAAAGCGAGGCGAACCTTTTCATAAAAAAACGTATCCAATACCGGCCCGATATTTAAACGAAGCACAAGAATATTTGAAACTTATGCTAGACTGGAATGTGATAAAGAGAGCGCCTAGTCCATATACCAACGCGATTCTATGTGTTAGGAAAAAGGACGGGTCGGTACGTTTGTGCTTGGACGCGAGAGAGATTAATAAGATCACCGTGCGTGATAGGGAGAGTCCACGGTCGACCAACGATATCTTGCGTTTATACCAAGGAGTAAAATTTCTTACCACCTTAGATCTGTCGGCTGGATACTGGCAAATTCCGTTGAGAGAGAATTCGCAGAAATATACGTCATTCCTGTTCAATAACCATTAATACATTTTCAAGGTCATGCCTTTCGGTTTATGTAATGCGGTGGCCGAGTTTACCAGATGTTTGGACAAAACTTTGGGACCAGAATGTAAAGACTTTGCCAGAGCGTATGTCGACGACATATTAATTACGTCGTCTACTTTCGAAGAGCACGTCGAACATATCAGTATAGTGTTAACCAAGTTGCGTGATGCCGGCATGACGGTAAAATTGAAGAAATATTTATTCTGCAGGCAAGAGGTTCCTTTTCTAGGACACATACTGTCTCTCACTGGTATCAAAACAGCTCCTGATAAATTACAAAATATTTCCAAATTTCCATCGCCAAAGAATGTGAAGCAATTGAGAACTTTTCTCGGGGTCATCGGTTTTTATCGTAACTATAGTGACCAGGTAGCCAAGATAGCAGTACCTCTATTTGATTTGCAAAAGAAAAATAAAATCTGGAAATGGGGTGATGAAGAGGAGGAAGCTTTCGAAAATCTGAAACGAATATTTATGAAGGAGCAGGTTATACACCACCCTATGTTAGGTCGAGAATTTTTATTATATACGGATGCTTCTGCGTATGAATTAGGTTCTAAATTAGCTCAGGTTGATGACGAAGGTATAGAACGAACGGTTGCAATGGCAAGCAGAACCCTGAATACGGCAGAAAGAAACTATACCGTCACGGAAAGAGAAACATTGGCAATCATCTGGTCATTACAGAAATTTCGAGATCTACTATTAGGAGAGCACATTAAACTATTAACGGACCATCAGGCGTTAATGTGTTTAAAAACTGGCAAAATATTCGGAAGCAGGCTAACTAGATGGTGTTTACTTATGCAGGAGTATGATATAGAAATCTGTCATATTAAAGGCAAGGAAAACGTTGTTGCGGATTTCCTGAGTAGAATACCTGATGGATTATCTAACAAATTCTCCGCATAAAGTAATCCAAAGAATTTTTAGTGGCGAATATGATGGCACAACAGATTAATAATAATGAGATTATCAAAAACATTTTTAGAGATTTGCCAGTATTACAAAGTGAAGATAACATTTGTCGAAAAGTAACGGAAACATTAAGATGTCTAGAACCTACACACCAAATACACAATAAATATTGTTTATCTAGTGACGTAACGTTGTTTTACCAAAACGGATCCAATTCGAAGTTTGAAAGTATTTGGAAACCCGTGATACCAGAAGCGGTGATAAACACTATGATTTGGGAAATTCACTCAAACTGCGCACACATTGGATCAAAGAAACTACTGTCGTCATTAAGCAGGCAGATTTATTGTCCCAATTTATCTAAAAGGATAGCTGCAATTAACCGCTCCTGTGATCTGTGTCAAAAGGCCACGCATTCGCATAAAAACTTAATTGGCGAAACACAACACATAATTCCAGACAAGCCCTTACGACTGGTATCTGTGGATGTGTTGGGACCACTACCCAGATCCACAGCTGGAGTTGAATACATTTTTGTAAAGTTTGATATATTTTCAAAATTTACAAAACTTTACCCTATCGTCAACGCCACAAGTAACATAGTTTACAATAAAGTTAAATTGTTTGAAGCAGAAATAGGGCATATCGAAACCATTATATCGGACCATGCTACCCAGTTTGTCAGCCGAAAATGGCAGGAAGGATTAAGACGGTTGAATATTACCCCAACCATGTCTTCAATTCGGCATCCGCAAAGTAACCCAGTAGAACTACAAATGCGCACTTTAGGCAATATGTTACGTACGTTTTGTCATGATGCTCAGCAGAGTTGGAGAAATAAGTTACCATTCATTGAATGTGTACTTAATCATACTGTGCATAGTTCAACTACGATTACCCCATTTGAAACTCTGACGGGAAATAAATCAATAATCATTCCCGAATTCATATTACCTAAGTTGAATAGAGAAATTTCCAACGAAGAGCAGATAGAATTAAATGAGATAAGAAAGGAGACGGAAGAAATGGTCAAAGCCAAACTAACATCGTCGGCCAGGATTCGTAAGAAGCAACAGAAAACATCGAGAAACATGAATTTCAAATGTGGAGATCTCGTTCTCAAAAGAACAAACCCTAGTAGTCAGTTTGGAGATTTGTTACAAAGAAATTATTTCTACTTTTTGAAGGACCTTATATTGTCACGAAAATAATTAGAAACAATTGTTATGAAATCTCAGATAGAGTTACTAATCAAGTAGTAGGTTGCTACAATATCACACAGCTCAGGGAATATTACACACCTGTTGTAACGTAAATTCCTGTAAATAGGTTAATACATCACAGACGTTTACAATACACTATTGGTTGATAATGGTATTTTGTTGTAAATATTAACGTATAGGTGTATCGTTTGTTATTGTCAGATTATGGTTTAGTGTGTGTACATGAACGAACTAATTGGTAATTAGATTTCGGCAGTATCGAACATTTGATAGACGATAGTGAAAGGACACTTCAAGTAAAATTGTGAGAAATGTCATGTCGTTATGAATAATTGCCATTATGAACATTTCTGAAAGGGGCAATTCTATAAAGGCAATATTTACCCTTTATAGAAAGTAAATATTTAATTTCCTTAGTATTTATTTTGTTTAATTACACTTTATTCCGTATGTTTACATTTGTAATCTATGATTAATTCAGATTTAAATTTCTTTGGTTATCGTTTTGTCTATGTATTACTCTATGTTAATTTTTATTTCAAATTATTTTCAAGGCTAGGATAGCAGTATTTTTGAAACCAATATTAATTTAAAGATGAACAACGACAGTAATGGGTAGTAATTTTAATAGTTTTGTTTTATCAACAACCTTAAGAAAGTCGTTTATTAGTAACGGGGAAAAAGATTCTTTAGAACGAATTGAGACTCGATGAAGGCAACATTTAGAAACGCAACGACTTCGACATTAATTGATAATGGAATATTTATAGAATAATTGAAAATGTTTATTAATGCTAATATTGAATGAGATTTCGAAGGAACTACTAATTTGAATCAACGAAGGTAAGATTCAGGCGTCAAGAATCAAACAATTATTTAAGAAGAGAAGTCGACGAATATCCAGATTCAAGAGATCGTCCAATGAATGTAAATTGCTTTGAAACTACGAAGAATAGAAGCCGTTGATCAGCCTGAAGAAAGAAGAATCCTGTCGAAGAACGAAAAGTCGCAGTTCGAGCCCGGGAAGGATGACCGTCGCGCAGTCCAGCCCAGTTGCAGCCCGCAGTCTGAAGGATGGAGTCGTGACGGCGCGTATTCCTGCCGCCCGCTAGATACCGGAGGAGCAGCACCAAGTTCGCAGTCCTGATTGAGGCGAACCAAGGATTCTCCGAGAACCTACACGTCTCGTGGGTATCCTGCAGCAAGGTTTGGTCCCTTACCCCATCACCCGAAGACTCGCTGATTAAAGAAGTATCCTCACGAATTACGATTTAATCAAGACGAACAATTTTCACCGAACTAGAATCTATTAATTTATCGAACATATTCTTTGTATATAAAGACCATGTACTTGTTCATCTTTAGATTTAGCATTTAAATTCCGGAATCGCGATCCCGAACTAAATAATATTAGATAGTATAGATGGAACTTGATATTGAAAGAACATGTTGCTATTTTGTTTGACGGGTACTGCAAGTTAAGTACCCAGTAGTCCATGCTCTGCGTACTGAAGCTAGTTTAAAATAAATAACATACAAATGATTAACATTTTATCTTAAAGATAACTTACTCTAATGAAAGAATTGTCAGATGCTTTAAAGTCGAGAGTGATAACAAATTCCATCTGTATTTTAACATAAATTATTTTAGTTAAGATATTTATATAAAGTGTGATATTGTGCCTGTCGAAGTATATTGTCACCGTCTGCACAAAACCTTACACGCAAATATAATTATTACATTTGAATTTGTTTTCACGTCATTAACAGTTCTAGTCACGAGATTAGTATTTAACATACTTTTGACACACTGTAATTTTGACTTTCAGACACAAACTTCTAGAAACAATTCTTAAAACTGAGAGAGGTAGGCTAGAGAAATTGAAATTATTAAGTACATTTAATAATTTACATAATTACACTAGCTGACTCTTCAGTTTTTGGCTCCCAAAGTTGAAGCTCGAGTAACGGTAAACTTGCAGTTAACACTATGGCAGCAGAAGCAAATAGGACAACGTACTTCCTCAGAGGAAACAAGGATAATAGCGGTAGCAGTTATAGTTCAGACGTAGCTGACGAAGTGAGATTAGTGACCGAAGAAATGGAAGCGAGCACTAGTTCAGGAATTCCTAGCGAGGTGAACACATCGAACGACCATCAGCCAAGACAGGAGGAAGAAATAGCATCCGAGGTAAAAGAATCGCAAACCAATACCATAGAGCAATTGTTCAAATTCTCGCAGCAAGAGAAAATTAAGGAGAAACAGGAACGCGAGCGTAAAGAACAAGAACGCGAACGTAAGGAACAGGAACGCGAGCATAAGGAGAAGCAAGAAGAACAAGAACGCGAACGTAAAGAACAAGAACGAGAACGTAAAGAACAAGAACGCGAACGTAAGGAAAAACAAGAACGCGAACGTGAAAACCAGGAACAGAGTAATAGGTTAGATAATATTGCCAAGATTTTAAATACTGCTTTGAATAAGATTGCAGCAGAAACCGATCAAATTCGAGCAGAAGTAACACAAACACAACAACAAATGGAACAAAACTTTTCTGTAGTGGAAACACGATTAGAAACAGTAGAAAATACCATACCTCGCATACAAGCTAACATTAATGATACTTTAGATGAACATCAAAATAAATGTAAAGAAAATACAGTTGTAATAATTCAAAAGAAACTAGATCAGTTACAAAAGAATCTGGAAGGTAAAGTAAATAGGGTCGAACTTAGGATAAGTGATGTAGAAAAGGAAATGGGACAACACACTAATGAACTACGTATTAGTAACAAGGAAACCGTGAGTGTAGCTAGTTCTACAGATATCAACACTGAACCAAACACCTCCAATAGAAACATTTTACCAATGACCACTGACCCTATTTTAACATTACACCACCCTGCCAGAAAATGGTTAGATAATGTGCCAACATATACTGGAAAGAGTACAGAAAATCCGAAAAGATTTTTGAAACAATTTGAAGAATATTGTATGGTATTTAATCTTTCAGATGGAGAGAAGTTGAAATGCGTTAATCATTGTTTAAAAAACACTGCGTATTTTTGGTGGGAATTACTCAGAGACACCGTCACCAATTTTAGTAATTTCGAGAATTTATTCTTGCAGCAATTTTGGAGTACCAGAATTCAAAGTAATCTCAGGATTCAACTACACTCAGAGAAATTCGAGAACAAGAAATTTCAAAATTTAGAATCCCATATCAGTGATATGTATGAAAGGACAAGATATTTAGATTGTAATATGGAAGATGAGGAATTCATTGCCATGACATTATCTCAATTGCCGTTAAAATATCAGTTGCAATTGACAGGACGTCAGTATAACGGGATAGTTGACTTTAAAGAACAACTGTTAACCTACGATAGACTGGAAAAATTAGATCGCTCTCACAATCAAAAGGAATTTAGCGAACGTAAGAACTTAAGTCAGTCAGCACCGTTATATCAGAATTGGAGAAATAGGAAAGACGACAAGAACCACGGACATAAACCACCGCAACTTAATTCGTTACACGTTAAATACTCTAATGATAACTGGCACATTAATAGTTATCAGGGGGCGACGTCGGTATAACAATTACTGGAACCGACGAAGTTACGGAAATCAAAACGGAAAGAGACAAGATAGCCGAGAACCGGAACGACCACATAGTCCACGTCAGGAAGGGGCAGTTTGGTTTAAATCCAAACAATTACAGTCGGAACACGCAGATAGCCAATTTATAAGTTCTGAGGAAACGGCACCTAATTCATATAGAGTCGATGCTAGAACCTTTATTCCATCGCAGAGGGATAATGAGTTTACGAGTGTAAACTATAAGTTTAAACAAGGAGGAAATACACATTATTCTATTCCACCGAGGGAAGAGAGTAATAACACAAAATAGACGCCGAGGCAAGCAAATGGAGGAACCGAAGTAATGCAAGGAGAAACGCAGGCGTTTTCGTCACCTCAGAATAAGGAAAATTTAGCGACAACATGGTTACCAAATCATAGAAAAGGTTTTGTCGGTAATGAAGGAAACTAAGTAGGAATGACGAAAAACGGCTCCGTACGTCATTCCATAAGGAGGAAATGAAAGGGGCTAACACTACGTCTAATATTCATGTGACGAGGAGAATTAATACCATATTATTCAAAGAAAATGAAAGAGAGTTTTTACTTAGCGAACCAAGTGAAAGCACCGAACATTGCAAAGCAGCTTTATGTCCGGAAATCACACTTTCAGTGAATGGAGTTAAAACACCCATATTATTAGACAGTGGCGCGGAAATATCGTGTATCAGTGAAGATTGCGTCAATATGATAGAATCTACTGGAGTCAAACTACCACTAATGCCTGTACCCAGTTTGAAAATTTTAGGAGTAACTTCTAGGGCTAGTCCCATTAGAAACAAACAGACCTTATTAGAGATAGAAGTATTGGGAAATAAAAAACATGTACCCGTATTAATTGTCAAAGGGTTAGCCAAACCTATTATTTTAGGAGTAGACTTTCTTACCACAAGTAAAATAATACTGGATTTCAGCGGATGGATGGTTATGGCCATGGATGAAATAGAAAAACCAACGACTACTGAAAATTGGCAAATTACAGACAAATGCGTAGCACTTATTCGTAGGGAAGACCCGTATGCATTTATATGCACAAGTAATCTGGAGAATTTAAACGCTACAGAAAATGATTTGAATGAGGCCGTTAAAGGAATCACGATAATTAACGAACATGACAGAGAATCCCTTTTCGGAGTGTTGAACTCTTATCGAGACATTTTTTTCAGATAAGCCAGGCTTAAATAAAATATATCAAGCTAGCATAGAAGTAAAGCGAGGCGAACCTTTTCATAAAAAAACGTATCCAATACCGGCCCGATATTTAAACGAAGCACAAGAATATTTGAAACTTATGCTAGACTGGAATGTGATAAAGAGAGCGCCTAGTCCATATACCAACGCGATTCTATGTGTTAGGAAAAAGGACGGGTCGGTACGTTTGTGCTTGGACGCGAGAGAGATTAATAAGATCACCGTGCGTGATAGGGAGAGTCCACGGTCGACCAACGATATCTTGCGTTTATACCAAGGAGTAAAATTTCTTACCACCTTAGATCTGTCGGCTGGATACTGGCAAATTCCGTTGAGAGAGAATTCGCAGAAATATACGTCATTCCTGTTCAATAACCATTAATACATTTTCAAGGTCATGCCTTTCGGTTTATGTAATGCGGTGGCCGAGTTTACCAGACGTTTGGACAAAACTTTGGGACCAGAATGTAAAGACTTTGCCAGAGCGTATGTCGACGACATATTAATTACGTCGTCTACTTTCGAAGAGCACGTCGAACATATCAGTATAGTGTTAACCAAGTTGCGTGATGCCGGCATGACGGTAAAATTGAAGAAATATTTATTCTGCAGGCAAGAGGTTCCTTTTCTAGGACACATACTGTCTCCCACTGGTATCAAAACAGCTCCTGATAAATTACAAAATATTTCCAAATTTCCATCGCCAAAGAATGTGAAGCAATTGAGAAATTTTCTCGGGGTCATCGGTTTTTATCGTAACTATAGTGACCAGGTAGCCAAGATAGCAGTACCTCTATTTGATTTGCAAAAGAAAAATAAAATCTGGAAATGGGGTGATGAAGAGGAGGAAGCTTTCGAAAATCTGAAACGAATATTTATGAAGGAGCAGGTTATACACCACCCTATGTTAGGTCGAGAATTTTTATTATATACGGATGCTTCTGCGTATGAATTAGGTTCTAAATTAGCTCAGGTTGTTGACGAAGGTATAGAACGAACGGTTGCAATGGCAAGCAGAACCCTGAATACGGCAGAAAGAAACTATACCGTCACGGAAAGAGAAACATTGGCAATCATCTGGTCATTACAGAAATTTCGAGATCTACTATTAGGAGAGCACATTAAACTATTAACGGACCATCAGGCGTTAATGTGTTTAAAAACTGGCAAAATATTCGGAAGCAGGCTAACTAGATGGTGTATACTTATGCAGGAGTATGATATAGAAATCTGTCATATTAAAGGCTTGGAAAACGTTGTTGCGGATTTCCTGAGTAGAATACCTGATGGATTATCTAACGAATTCTCCGCAAAAAGTAATCCTAAGAATTTTTAGTGGCGAATATGATGGCACAACAGATTAATAATAATGAGATTATCAAAAACATTTTTAGAGATTTGCTAGTATTACAAAGTGAAGATAACATTTGTCGAAAGGTAACGGAAACATTAAGATGTCTAGAACCTACACACCAAATACACAATAAATATTGTTTATCTAGTGACGTAACGTTGTTTTACCAAAACGGATCCAATTCGAAGTTTGAAAGTATTTGGAAACCCGTGATACCAGAAGCGGTGATAAACACTATGATTTGGGAAATTCACTCAAACTGCGCACACATTGGATCAAAGAAACTACTGTCGTCATTAAGCAGGCAGATTTATTGTCCCAATTTATCTAAAAGGATAGCTGCAATTAACCGCTCCTGTGATCTGTGTCAAAAGGCCAAGCATTCGCATAAAAACTTAATTGGCGAAACACAACACATAATTCCAGACAAGCCCTTACGACTGGTATCTGTGGATGTGTTGGGACCACTACCCAGATCCACAGCTGGAGTTGAATACATTTTTGTAAAGTTAGATATATTTTCAAAATTTACAAAACTTTACCCTATCGTCAACGCCACAAGTAACATAGTTTACAATAAAGTTAAATTGTTTGAAGCAGAAATAGGTCATATCGAAACCATTATATCGGACCATGCTACCCAGTTTGTCAGCCGAAAATGGCAGGAAGGATTAAGACGGTTGAATATTACCCCAACCATGTCTTCAATTCGGCATCCGCAAAGTAACCCAGTAGAACTACAAATGCGAACTTTAGGCAATATGTTACGTACGTTTTGTCATGATGCTTAGCAGAGTTGGAGAAATAAGTTACCATTCATTGAATGTGTACTTAATCATACTGTGCATAGTTCAACTACGATTACCCCATTTGAAACTCTGACGGGAAATAAATCAATAATCATTCCCGAATTCATATTACCTAAGTTGAATAGAGAAATTTCCAACGAAGAGCAGATAGAATTAAATGAGATAAGAAAGGAGACGGAAGAAATGGTCAAAGCCAAACTAACATCGGCGGCCAGGATTCGTAAGAAGCAACAGAAAACATCGAGAAACATGAATTTCAAATGTGGAGATCTCGTTCTCAAAAGAACAAACCCTAGTAGTCAGTTTGAAGATTTGTTACAAAGAAATTATTTCTACTTTTTGAAGGACCTTATATTGTCACGAAAATAATTAGAAACAATTGTTATGAAATCTCAGATAGAGTTACTAATCAAGTAGTAGGTTGCTACAATATCACACAGCTCAGGGAATATTACACACCTGTTGTAACGTAAATTCCTGTAAATAGGTTAATACATCACAGACGTTTACAATACACTATTGGTTGATAATGGTATTTTGTTGTAAATATTAACGTTTAGGTGTATCGTTTGTTATTGTCAGATTATGGTTTAGTGTGTGTACATGAACGAACTAATTGGTACTTAGATTTCGGCAGTATCGAACATTTGATAGACGAAAGTGAAAGGACACTTCAAGTAAAATTGTGAGAAATGTCATGTCGTTATGAATAATTGCCATTATGAACATTTCTGAAAGGGGCAATTCTATAAAGGCAATATTTACCCTTTATAGAAAGTAAATATTTAATTTCCTTAGTATTTATTTTGTTTAATTACACTTTATTCCTTATGTTTACATTTGTAATCTATGATTAATTCAGATTTAAATTTCTTTGGTTATGGTTTTGTCTATGTATTACTCTATGTTAATTTTTATTTCAAATTATTTTCAAGGCTAGGATAGCAGTATTTTTGAAACCAATATTAATTTAAAGATGAACAACGACAGTAATGGGTAGTAATTTTAATAGTTTTGTTTTATCAACAACCTTAAGAAAGTCGTTTATTAGTAACGGGGAAAAAGATTCTTTAGAACGAATTGAGACTCGATGAAGGCAACATCTAGAAACGCAACGACTTCGACATTAATTGATAATGGAATATTTATAGAATAATTGAAAATGTTTATTAATGCTAATATTGAATGAGATTTCGAAGGAACTACTAATTTGAATCAACGAAGGTAAGATTCAGGCGTCAAGAATCAAACAATTATTTAAGAAGAGAAGTCGACGAATATCCAGATTCAAGAGATCGTCCAATGAATGTAAATTGCTTTGAAACTACGAAGAAAAGAAGCCGTTGATCAGCCTGAAGAAAGAAGAATCCTGTCGAAGAACGAAAAGTCGCAGTTCGAGCCCGGGAAGGATGACCGTCGTGCAGTCCAGCCCAGTTGCCGCCTACAGCCCGAAGGATGGAGTCGTGACGGCGCGTATTCCTGCAGCCCGCTAGAGACCGGAGGAGCAACACCGAGTTCGCAGTCCTGATTGAGGCGAACCAAGGATTCTCCGAGAACCTACACGTCTCGTGGGTATCCTGCAGCAAGGTTTGGTCCCTTACCCCATCACCCGAAGACTCGCTGATTAAAGAAGTATCCTCACGAATTACGATTTAAACAAGACGAACAATTTTCACCGAACTAGAATCTATTAATTTATCGAACATATTCTTTGTATATAAAGACCATGTACTTGTTCATCTTTAGATTTAGCATTTAAATTTCGGAATCGCGATCCCGAACTAAATAATATTAGATAGTATAGATGGAACTTGATATTGAAAGAACATGTTGCTATTTTGTTTGACGGGTACTGCAAGTTACGTACCCAGTAGTCCACGCTCTGCGGACTGAAGCTAGTTTAAAATAAATAACATACAAATGATTAACATTTTATCTTAAAGATAACTTACTCTAATGAAAGAATTGTCAGATGCTTTAAAGTCGAGAGTGATAACAAATTCCATCTGTATTTTAACATAAATTATTTTAGTTAAGATATTTATATAAAGTGTGATATTGTGCCTGTCGAAGTATATTGTCACCGTCTGCACAAAACCTTACACGCAAATATAATTATTACATTTGAATTTGTTTTCACGTCATTAACAGTTCTAGTCACGAGATTAGTATTTAACATACTTTTGACACACTGTAATTTTGACTTTCAGACACAAACTTCTAGAAACAATTCTTAAAACTGAGAGAGGTAGGCTAGAGAAATTGAAATTATTAAGTACATTTAATAATTTACATAATTACACTAGCTGACTCTTCAGATTTTTACACAATATAAAAAAATTAATCGTTCCCTCTAGTTTGATTGGAGGCACACAAGCCATATAAATGTTAGTTAGGCCTAATACGTGAATTATTTTTCGTAACCCAGAAAACTGTACGAACTGATAATTGGTAAACATTCTTTGTACTCTAATAGTTAACTATTTGAAATGTTATTTCTTTCATGAAACTATAAACATTCTTAGGTAAAATGTTGCATGTCATTTACACATGTTTTGCAGTCATAACAAGATTTTATTTTCAATTGGAATTTTTTACGTTTATTTTAACAAAGACTATTTTTTTTTAAATATATATAAACACCAGGTACTTCATCTAGAAAAAAAATTGTGTTTATGCCTGTATTCATTAACTTAGTACATCTTACACAAGTTCTATCTTTTTCTGCATTTATTTCAATGAAACTGTTTGATCGTTTACTTAAAGCTAGTGTATAGCTTGTGCCTGGGTAACTGTTTTTTCTGTAAAAAGATTACAGTTTTTTTTTATAAACGCTTTGCACTTAACAGTAAGCGTTAGTTGGATGTCCACAAGCGATTGAAACGGCTGTGTTAAATCTCTTCAAGTAGTTCCTCAAAACTCTCGTAGAGTGCAGTGTCATAGCTGTCGGTAACAGAGGATTATCTCTAGCCACTGTGTCTGAGACCGCCAGCCACCAGCTATTGTGATGCCGCAAGAGATAAAATTGAGTGCATATATTTTACCTAAACTTCCTTTTTATTGAGAGCTTCATTTTTTATCCAAGCTTTGCCACGCACACTTCGCCGTATTTTTTATTTTTCATTTGACTAGTAATTATCTGTAGACAAGACTGCAGATTATTATTTATTAACAGAAAGTAATAAATTGGTAATACATGTTCGATTGAAACATTCGTTGTGTGCTTGCACAAGATAAATTTACACAGAAGAGAGGTTTGAAAAATATATAGTAACTAGTTGTCCTGAACATGAGATGTAAGAAAAATGCAGGATATTACAATGTTTGTTTTACAATATAGTATTTTATCTCATTTATGGTATTACTATATAGCGTGATCGTGTATTTAAATTGAGTAAATTCATAAACATACACTACATAAACAATATTTCAAAATAATATTTTTTTTTGAATTTTTTTAACTTACACAAGCCTTAAGTTTTAATATGTATATAAAACCTAATATGAACACAAATAAAAATATAACTTTTTTAAAATTGAATAGAGCGATTTTATGTTCCTGATGATAAATATGAAAAAGTATTATTTCACTATGTAGAAAATGTATCATCAAGATTATATTTTTATTTTTCATTAACACGCAACCCGGCAAAGCCAGATTGTAGGTGTTCTAGTAATTATTCTTTATTGATTTACGTAAATGTTAAACATCAAGGTTTTATTTTTTTTAATTATATCACTTTTAAAATACATTAACTCCAGTTCCTCTTACCATGTGTGGAGGATTTTTTATTTAAAACCAAAGGAACGAGATTTAATCAGTGTTTTCCTAATGAGCTGTTAATGTACTTATAAATGAATATCTAATATTTAAAAATAAAAATTAATGAGTTAAATAATTTTTTTTGCATAATGTGGAATAATTAAATATTTGATTATAAAAATAATGTAACAACAAGTTTAGTTCGTTGGATTCAAACTAACTAAACGAAAAGTGCGTGTTTAGTAGACGAGACTAAAATATGTCTTTAAAATTATTATTACATATCCAAACAAAAAAAAAACATTAACGAAACTATCTACATTCACAAAAAAATGTATACATACAAAATCACACACACATATATATACATGTACATGGATTTTTTTAAACTTCCGGTGGGCTATAAAAATACATATTTACATACCATATTTTTACTATAAAGAGATCAGCAGGGTCTTACTTATTTTTCTACATAATCGTCCAAACGGCTGAATCAATTATCACAAGCTTCTCGATGCCTTCTTCGAAGTTAGCCGCCAGTGAATAGAGATAACAGGGCTAGCGCCTGGATCTCCCTCTCCCTCACGACGCTGCTGTGAGGCGGGTGGACTAATCACGCGGCGCACTGGCTCGCGCGTCAAGACGTAGGCCTATCGCAAGAGAAGCGAATAGTGGGGCACAATGCCCCGCGCGATTAGTCCACCCGCTTCACAGCGGCATCGTGAGGGAGATGGAGATCCAGGCGCTAGCCCTGTTATCTCTATTCACTGGCGGCTAACTTCGAAGAAGGCATCGAGAAGCTTGTGTAACAATATGATAAATGATTCAAACGTTTGGGCGATTATGTGGACAAAATAAGTAAGACCCTGCTGAACTTTTGGTGATAAAATTATTAAAGTTATGTTAATTTGTATTTTTGTTACAACCCATCGGAGTTTAAGAAAACAGCCCCCATATACATAAATTAATTAATGAATTTATATATATACATATATATAGTCTGAGTTAATTTTGTGTCATCAAGGAACATACGCTATTGCTGATTTATGGTAGTTAGAAATTTTTTTTATCCATGATTACCTACATTACCACAATGGCTTGTGATAAACATAGAATGTTAAATAAATATTCAATATTGCAATATCATTCAGAGAATGATTTTATTAACCTTAGATCTACCTTAACTTTAATAATAAAACCAATCCCGTTTGGCACAGCCTACAGGTTGGTAGAGTTCGATGTAGGTATTTCTTCTATAAACGTTCTGAAAACATATATAAATTTCTGTAACAAGTTAAGAATATAATTTACATAAAATCCCTTATGTTGTCGAATCAGCAAAAAAATTTAATAAAGCATTTCTCATATTCAATGCAACGAAAATTGTTTCGAATGTTTTTAACTCAATGCATCCAGCACTGAAAAGCTTAAAACGAATTTAAAATTAAGCCTACTAAGGTAGTTATTAGTATTTTTGGACCTTCAAACACCATTTTCATCCAATTCATTAATACTTGCTTTAAACCGAGGTTTAAGAAGATATTAAGATGATTTAAAATAAATTCGAACTAATTTGATAGTAAGGATGTCTAGATTTTCTTTTTGTTTCAACACCTGTTTTTATGGTAATAGTTCGTTTAATCACAAATTGTTTTCGGAAAAGGTTCAGGATAATGCTTATAATATTTACCATAAATTATAACAGTTATGATATTTTACTTAAAACATATTATGATTTATACATTTTTTCAACCCTTGTTATTTCCACATCTTGCAGTATCGTTAATTACTTAAATATCTACTTCAAAAAAAATTTAGACAATATTTAGAAAGTTGAAAATAAATAATAACAGCTTAGACAGTGTTGATTTATTAATTTACTTTTTATGACCCCTATTTTTCATCCACTATCAGTAATGTTCGTCTTATCAAACATTGTTTCAGACCAACGTATAATATATTTTTTTAAAGATTTAAAATTAATTATTATTAATTTTACAGGTTACCTTATAATGGAGTTATGCATTTTTTTGTCCTTTAGCCCCTCTTTATTTCACCCTTTGAAGCGATGATTGGTTGTATTAAGATTGTTTAAGACCAAAGAATTAGATAATACTTATACGGTTCACAGACAAATTTAAACGGATTTAATAGTTTGCATTTTAACGAAGTTGTGAATTTATTTTTGTCCTCCAGCCCTTGTTTTTTCCACGCCTTGCAGTTATTGTTGGTCGTAAGAAATTATTTAGACAAACGAGTTTGTTATTACTCCTTTCGAGTTATAATACGTTCAAACAGAACCTATATTTTTCATATTATGGGAGTTATAAAAAAAATTTCTGTTATTCAGAAAACCTTCCCCATTTATACCCCTTTGGTCGGATTTTTCCTATTAACGAACTCGACCGAGATTTTCCATTATTATTTTATATATCAATTTGTTATATGTACAAAATTACGGTATTTATCTTGTCCAATCTATGTGTATATATAAATAAACTAGCAGACCCGACAGACGTTGTCCTGTACACACGTCGTTAATTCAAAAATTTCAAACATTCTTCAATAAGCTGTAACAATCTGGACTGTTTTGATGAAAATTATTATTCAAGAGTTATTTTAATATCTAACTTCATTACATGTACACATATACAAATTCGACCGATCGGTAGCATGTGAGTATATACTGTGTGTGTAAGTATGCATATACTGTATGAGTGAAGTGAAATGCAGAATCTGTGTTAACTAAAAAGATGCATCTATTACCACACTCCACGGATGAAATTTGTAGACTGGATAATAGCAGCCACTGTCTATGATTATTGACACGGATATTTCTAGGCGTCACCGAAAATTTTAAGAGAATGAAATGACTGATTACAGGTTGGGATATTATCCGTGGAGTATGGCAATAACAGCATCGTGAATACAAACTTTAACTTGTTTTAAGTAAAGGTAAACAATCTTATAATGAAACTATTTTATAACATTTATTTATTAATTTACAAAAACTTAATTTATATTAATGCTATTGGGTGTAGAATATTTTTAGTTAATCCTTGAGGTGTATAAACAAACAAATTCGATGGTTTTCCAACTCTGGAACACGCAACATATAATTGACCGTGAGAAAAACACGGATTTTCTAAATCTAAGCCACAAATTGTCATGGTTTGGCCTTGTGACTTATTTATAGTCATAGCATATGCCAAGCGGATTGGAAATTGTAAACGTTTGAATGGTATAAGCGAATCTGAAGGAATCATTGGGATCCGTGGTAGAAGTACAACCTCACCTTGAAATTTTCCACTCAAAATAGTAGCTTCAAGAATGTTGCCCATGATTTTTTTTATAACTAATCGCGTCCCATTACATAATTTCGGAGCATTCAAATTTCGAAGTAAAATTATAGGTGAACCAACCTTCAGTCGCAAATTATGTGGTGGCATTCCAGGTAAATCTAATGAATTTAAAAATTCTACAGGATAGTTAACAACTTCATCAGGATCAACAACAGTGTCGATCGATTTAAATGTAGTTTCATTACCAGGCAATAATTGCTGTATTTTGAAATTGATGGCATCAATATCTAAATTTTTCGCAGCTAAAATTGCTCGCTCTTGTAGCCATCCATGATTAGTACAATTATTTCTCAAATCTGGAAAGATACTGTTTATTAACTCATCTTTGGTAGCCACCATGTTGCAAAAATTCTCTGGAAGTCGAATATATTGTGTATCTTCATACAATTTAATTTTACCATTGCCAATATCCAACAGTTGTTCAGAGAATCTTGACGCTAATGGATCATTTTTAAGATGAACGCGCATAATAATAGTAAGGCATAATTTGCTGACACTTCGCCATAGATATGATTCTTTTAAACATGCGTTTATTTCGTCTGCATATGTCGCGCGTGGAATGACTGGTAATGTTTGTCTGAAATCACCAGACAGCAACAATAGAGCACCACCGAAAAGCCTAGTATTATCCTTGATATCTTTCAGGGACCTGTCGAGAGCTTCAAGAGAATGCTTGTGGGCCATGGTACATTCATCCCAGATAATAATTTTGCATTTTCTCCAAATTTGAGCCATGCCTGAATGCTTCTTTATGTTACACATTGCTTCGGGATTTGTGTGAACATTCAAAGGTAATTTAAGCGCTGAATGCGCCGTCCGTCCACCATCAAGTAACGTTGCTGCGATTCCTGATGAAGAAATAGCCAATGCAATATTATTTTGTGATCGGATGCGCGCAAGTATCAATGAAATGAGGAATGTTTTACCAGTACCACCTGGTGCATCCAGAAAAAAGAATCCATCTTGTTGCGCTGCAATTGATACATTAATTTGATCATATACATTTCGTTGCTCAGCAGTGAGCAATTGTTCATTATTGGCAACAAAAGTAGCCAAAGAAGTTCTATCGAATTGGTGTTCCCGTTGAACATCGCTGTTGATGGTATCTACTGCTGGGCGGTTCGGCGCTGGCATGCCGAAATGGATGAGCGGCATATTCGAAATAAGAATACAAATATCCTCAATAATTATTAATGACTTATTGTATATTTCTGCGGAGAATTCGATATTTTGATTTTGATTAGTAATTCTAATCCGATGTAAAATATCCTCACTCATTGAGTCTTTATATTTGTCCCACAAAGCAGATGCTTCAGACGGAAAACACATTGTCAATATTATTGAAAATAATTGACGAATTTGTTGTGGAGATGAGCTCAGTGCTGCATCTGCAAGTGTGAGATCCCAATGGTTATCATCCTCCAATAAATGTAACTCACGACACGCATCAAAGAAAGTGTCGTATAAAGTACCATTGACTTTTCGCAAATATCGGAAAGATGTTGGTCCAGGAACGTTAACCAATAACAAACGCAAAAAAAAACATTCGCGTTGCTTAGGATGAACTGTATATATTCGACCTAAAGTATTTTTCATAAATATGTCGGTGAATCCTGGGACTGGAATGCCTCGTTTCCGTGGTTCCCAATTTTTTGATTGTTTATTCCACGTAAAAAATTTAGGAACATCAGTATACATTAATGTCCTTGCGAATTGACCAACAACATCTTGTCAGCCACAAAGGTTGAAAAATTCAGTAAGAGTTGTTTTTGGAGCCGTTAAAGCTTGTTGTAGTGCAGTCTGTTCTGTAAAGTAAACACGCTGTCCGTTTTCAAGATGCACAGCCAAATGTATAACAGCAGGATCCCTTTCATGTATAGGAAACGTAAAAATGCGCCAAATAGCTTCGTTACTGCTAATGTATCGACCCATTTGATAACGTGTAATTTCGTCATTGTCATTTACATTTTGAACAGCGAATACAGCTTTATCACTGCCCTTGTGAACATACTTACAAATGTATTTTATAGATTTCACTGAACTGCATAGTTCAAAGTTTATGTGCGGTTTATAGGTTTTGCACAGCAATTGTGAATATGGAACTACCCAGCGATTATCAATATCTACTCTCACACCGTTTGACAGACGCAATTCATATGATTGACCGCCATTGTCTACGTCTCTACGCCGGTAAGATGGATAACCGTCAATATTGGTGATAGTATCAGATTGGCATGCTTTTGGAAAACGTTTCGTACATTTTCCATTGTCCATACATGGTGACATCATGTTTAGAGTACCACATGGACCATGGATCATATAAGTAGTTACAATGTCAAAGAATTCTTGATCAACATTTGGATCTGGAATTTCGGCTGAAATAATTTTGTCGATTTCTTCTGGGCGTACTTTATCCACCAACCAAATCAAAATATGCGCATGAGGTAAACCTCGTTTTTGCCATTCAACAGAGTAAAGCCAACAACGTGTTTCACCAAATACCGAGTGATGTGTAATCAAATTCATCAAAGATTTTAATTTTTGTTTAAAAACACGTGCAGTGATATCATGGCGATGCATCGATGTTTGACCTGGCAACAACAAACTTTGAATTTCATCCCAGTTTGGATTACACGTAAATGTGATAAAAAGATCTGGTCGGCCATATGCACGTACGTAAGTCATGTCGTCTTGAATATACTCTTGCATATGACGTGGACTACCAATGTATGATGATGGGAGAATATATGCGCTACCGATGTTGTTGATGTCATTAGATGCATCTACGTTACCAATAACGGCGTCACGCAATAAATGTACTCCTCAGCACGAAGTTTTGTTTGATTAAATTTTATATATCGTAATCTCTCACTTTCGATTTTTACGTACATATCGACAATATTGTCGCGGGTTGAAATTTTGCAGGGTTGTTGAAATCAAATTTGGGGACTTTACTGACGGGACTCTGGGCTGGCTGCTCTGTTCACTCGTCAGCGCAAGTGGCGTGACCATGTAATTGGGGCACGGGGCCGGCGCGGCGCGCTGCGGGCTTGCAGAATTTTGTTTGTTTGTTTGGCCGCGCGCTGGCGCAGCCACGGGCCGCAGTTACTGGGGCGCGCTGTCGTAACAAGCCGCGCGGTGTGGCCTGCACATCGGGGTAGAGGGGGGTAGCCTTCCCAGATGTTCTAGTTAGTTGTTTAGTAAATTTGACTTCAATAACGAGCTTTTGTTATGGTAGGCGCGGCAGGGCGCGCGAATTTAAGCGCAAGTGAGTGGTGACTCGGGGCTCACTCAGGCGGAGGCTATGCGTCTCACCTGTGGTCACGAGTTGTTAGTTCGTTCGTGATGTAGGAATTCAGGCTCTCGGGCGGAAGCTATGGCCGACGCCAGAGGCCACGAGTCGTTTAATTTAAGTTAGGTCATAATGTAGTCGTCAAGCTTTCGGGCGGAGGCTATGGCCCTCGTCAGGGGTCACGCGTCATAGTTTTTAAAATGTAATGTTCGTTCGGGATTTCAAGGGCAGGAGAGGCCCCTACGTTATTTTTTTAAAGTAATCGATCAAGAAAGGCTTTTCGGAAAATGTGAGTATGGACTTATCTTTGTTTTAATTTTAAGTATTAATTATGATTTGAGGTATTCGGAAGGACTAGGGAAGTGTTTAGTGAAGTTCTCTCATTCTCTCTCTTGTAAGGTCGTTCAATCGTTAAGGAAGTAAAGAGATTATTGTTTTAAATTGTAATCCCGCTATTTAAATGTTCTTTAAAATGATGTTGAGTATTTGACTTTAAGAATAAAATAATTTTAATTAAGTATTATGTTATTTTGCAAAATCTCCTTAGTTCAGCTCTCACCAGACATCCTGTACGGGATGACGAACCTATGATCCTAGGTACAGTAAAGTATTTTATGAAGTTAAGACTAGTTGATGCCAAGCGAGTTGTTTCTATGTAAAGAGCTACGATTCTCTCCCCCCTCTGAAAGTGGATCGTGACAGAAATGGCGGTGGCACCGGCTAGGTGGACGTGACAGAAATGGTGGAGGCGCCGGGTAGGTTCTATTTCTGGAGAGAGAGAGAGGTAGATTTTTATGTTTATTATTAAGTTAGTTTCAGCTTCTGATAGCAGGTTATTAAGAGTTTACTTGAGGAGAGGATTACGGAATTTAATCTAAGTGGAGGAAATCTTTGAGATTTTTTTTTGACGTAACAGATGTTTATTTGAGTATACTTGTAAGGATAAAGTTTATAGTAATAAGTTGTTTTAAGTCGTTGAGTTTATCGGGGATTTTTACGTGAGGAGAATACGTTATAATTTAAATACTTAATAAAGATAATGCAAGTGGTTTAGTTTTATTAAAGGATATGAAAATAAATAAATAAATAAATAAAAAAAAAAGATTGTAGGTTAAGAGAATTATAATTTAAAATAAAAATTTTTTGTCGTAAATAGGAATTATTTTCAAGTGAAGTTTGTTTTGTTGTCGTGCGCGTAGGAGACGAGACGTACGAATTAAATCAGTCGAGGGAAGGATAAACGTTAGAAAGGAATTAAAGAGAAAACGAGAGTTTATGTAAAAGAGAGTTATAGAATTTATAGTGATGTTTTGTTTTAATTAGAAAAATGTTGAGAGTTGTTTCAGAACGACACGTCAGTGGACGTGGCAGAATGAACACGTGACGGGGAGGTGCTGAGACCTAGCGGTGAACGGAGGAACCGCAAGCGAGGGTTGGCGCACCTGATGGAATTCGGTGACGTCACGGGCTCATAAGGAGACGTGGACAGGCCGTGACCTTGTTTTGATCAGCTGTACGGTAACTTAGCGATAAGAAAATAGACTATTGGTTAAATAAATTTAAATTTAAGTGTGTTTTAGGAGAAGAGGAACTTTCAGTATGTAAGTAATTTAATTTAAGAAGTGTATGATGTATAGGCTAGAAGTGTTTCGTTGTAAGTTGTTTATGTTTTTGTTAGTTAAATTCTACCTCGGTTTTAAAAATATTTTTTTTGGGATTTGTAAACATTATTAAGGAGGTACACTATAAAATCGATAAGCATTGAGAAAACTGGGAAGGATAGTTTTTGTGTGTAGAGGGAATTTACTCCAAGGGAACAGAGAAAATTAATGTTTTCTTTAAGGCGAGGGACCCTAAGGTGAGGTGTTGTGTCCCTGGGAAGAAAGGGAATTGTAGCGCAGACCATAGGAGATGGGCTGACTACGGAATTAAGGGTCAGGAGAATCCTGAGAGTTGTGAGTAGTTTGGGGCAGGAGTTCCCCATGGTAGTACCGAAGTGGCTATCCTGTATGGGATAGGGTACCATTTCAATGAAGTTTGTTGGTGGGGTTAGAGCCCCCTGTGTAGTGGGCCTATAGCAGATAGGCACTACAGTGAAATTTTTGGTTATTTTGTGAGGTAAATTCCCTGGAGGTTAAGTAAGATTGGATTCAGTTAGGAAGGAGGGAAATGAGAAACATTGCTGTAGAGAGTTAGTGTACTTGCCTAATGTGAAATTGAATTTTACTAAATTAATTTAGAAGAAAGTTTAAAGATGCAAGGTAACATTATTATTGTAATAATTGAAAGAGATTAAGAGGTAGAGAGAAATAGGCAGTTTTTGTTTGTAAGTACTAAAGTTTACATATAGAAATTTAGTAACTAAGAATGAATAATAAGTTAAGTCTAGTGTAAAAGTTTTTTTAAGTTTGTTAAGTTAAGAGTCACAAGTAAATTTTTTTTTAGAGAGAATGTCTTTGATAGGAAGTATTAGAAACTTATGGGAATTTTAGGGTAACATAAATAATGTAGGTAATGAATAATAAATATATGGTAGGTCTTAAGTTAGGATTAACATTTGAAGCAGAATTTAATTAAGAAGAAGGAAAATAAATAGGCCTAATGAAAAGAACAAAAAAGGATTTTATGGTAAAGCATTTTTTTTAAGTAATAAACAATGAATAATAATGTTGTTTCAGGGTAATGTGTACTAATAATACAATTTTTTTTTTAGGACCAAAGAACAGGAATTATGTAATTTAAATTAACATGTATTTTTGAAACTGTTACAGATTCCTTAAGATGAGCTGAGCAGCAGTCCAGTTTACAAGATGACAAGAGTTCGAGAGACAAGATACAAGATCACTGAAACAAGAGCCAAGACTGAAGATTCAAGAGAAGAGAAAGCTGGCAGCCATGGACTTACAAGTGGAGATTAATAAGGTCATGTAAAGTTTTATTTTTTTTTATGGAAGACAGTAACTGGAGTTTTTTTTTGTTATAAACATTATTTACAGAACTTTTTAGGTTATAGTAATGTAATGGAACTAGTGAGTTGTGGTAGCTGTCAAAAAGAACTAATACCTTAAGTTTAATTTTTAAAGTTAATTTTCTTAATTTACAGAGGGATTAGTAGTTTTTTTTAAACCTTATTTAGGTTGGAATTTAAATACAATAGCTTATTATAAATGTGTACGAACAGTTCAAGTTCACAGTACTGATAGGTAGGTCAGATGATCTTATTGATTTTGATGATTTGTTGTTTTGAGTTGATTTTTAAGTGTTGTGAATTAGACAATGAAATAGTTCTGAAAACTTAAATTATTTCAAGCTAAGAAATAGTAAAGTTAATTGTAACTCAAAGGACACCAGAATTTAATTTTTTTTTGAATTAGTAATGTTTGAAAATTTTATACTTTACAAGAAAGGTTATAAACAAACAGATCGGATGGAACAAGGATGCAGTAAATCACAATTTCATTTAGAATTATTGATTAGCTTTTGAGGTTATGAAGTAAAAGTAATTATAGTTTAAAAGTTTGAATAAAAAAAAAAATGTTTTTTTTTTATTTGTTTGAAATAGAAAGTTTAAAAGTTAATTAGTCATGATCTAGGTGGGTGATGGGGTGGGAATTGGCCACTCTTTTTCCCTATAACCTCCCTAACATGGCCTTCTATTACAACTAACAGAAATAAAGAAGAAGAAAAATGAAGAATTATTAGTTAGAATGTTTCTTTCATGAAGATACCTGATGAACTTTTACTGTTTGGAAGAATAGAAGCAAGGTTAGTCAGATATTTTTACTCAGAAGAAGAAGAAGATAAAGCAGTTTTATGACTCGACAAGCCAGAGATTGGTGTTTCCCCTCTGCGCTTCTATTGACTACGTTGTTTACTCTCATGGGATAGCTGGTTCGGCACCATGGAGAGAGATTGGTGGGCATTGTGGTTGCCCCCAGAAGAAAAGAAGAGTAGAAGAGGTTATGGGTGGGTCATGTGAACTGACCTTCAACCCAGTTACTTCGTGGGGACTATTTGCTGTATAGAGAAGATCAAGACTCAAGAGTTAGGGAAAATCATTGGAGGTCATGTTTCCCTTCCTTAAGTTTTTCCTATCAAATTATTTGCCTGATTAGATTATGCTAAGGGTGGGATACTTTATGTTAGCAGTTGTATTAATTAATTTTATTTTTTTGTGTGTTTGCATCCTTGCCCATCGATTGCAGTTTAGTAGTTAGTTTTGTATTTGTCAGGCGTGATGGTAATGCCTGTTGATGATGTTTCAGAATTGTAATCTGTTCGTGATGAGGATGGCACAACTCCGAAGCAGATGTGGGGAGAAGTTGTGAGCTGCCCTGGAAGCCAGTCCAGTAGCTGTTGGAGTTGAGTGGTGTTTGCTGATGGCCAGCCCAGGGAGCTACTCTTCTCGACAACACTGACTTCGAGGAGTTGCACCAACCTTCACGAGATAAGAGTTTAATTAATTGAAACACTGTAAGGACACTTAATTTTTTTTGAAGAACGAAAGAAGTATGGTAATAAACGGAAACCGAAAAAAAAAAAATAATAATAATTATCAAGAATTTGCACATTGTTTAACGAATACTGAGAAACTAAGAACAGTAATTTAATTTGTAAAGAGAGCTTCACTAACAGAACAATTTTTTTAGAATTGAGAACTCGAGCCTCTGAAGGTTCCTGTGAGAACAAACCAGATAAAAGTTTTACATTTTATTTTATGAATACTTGTTGTTTTAAAATAACTCTTATGCAGAATCTAGATGTATGTTCAGACAGCAAGGAACTAAGAAAATTATTATTTTTGTGAAATGAGGAATTTATAGTTATGGTTTAATGGAAAAAGACAATTTGTAATTTTGAGGTAGCTCGATGGGGCTCGAGCTCTGTGAGGGGAGGGTTATGTCGCGGGTTGAAATTTTGCAGGGTTGTTGAAATCAAATTTGGGGACTTTACTGACGGGACTCTGGGCTGGCTGCTCTGTTCACTCGTCAGCGCAAGTGGCGTGACCATGTAATTGGGGCACGGGGCCGGCGCGGCGCGCTGCGGGCTTGCAGAATTTTGTTTGTTTGTTTGGCCGCGCGCTGGCGCAGCCACGGGCCGCAGTTACTGGGGCGCGCTGTCGTAACAAGCCGCGCGGTGTGGCCTGCACATCGGGGTAGAGGGGGGTAGCCTTCCCAGATGTTCTAGTTAGTTGTTTAGTAAATTTGACTTCAATAACGAGCTTTTGTTATGGTAGGCGCGGCAGGGCGCGCGAATTTAAGCGCAAGTGAGTGGTGACTCGGGGCTCACTCAGGCGGAGGCTATGCGTCTCACCTGTGGTCACGAGTTGTTAGTTCGTTCGTGATGTAGGAATTCAAGCTTTCGGGCGGAAGCTATGGCCGACGCCAGAGGCCACGAGTCGTTTAATTTAAGTTAGGTCATAATGTAGTCGTCAAGCTTTCGGGCGGAGGCTATGGCCCTCGTCAGGGGTCACGCGTCATAGTTTTTAAAATGTAATGTTCGTTCGGGATTTCAAGGGCAGGAGAGGCCCCTACGTTATTTTTTTAAAGTAATCGATCAAGAAAGGCTTTTCGGAAAATGTGAGTATGGACTTATCTTTGTTTTAATTTTAAGTATTAATTATGATTTGAGGTATTCGGAAGGACTAGGGAAGTGTTTAGTGAAGTTCTCTCATTCTCTCTCTTGTAAGGTCGTTCAATCGTTAAGGAAGTAAAGAGATTATTGTTTTAAATTGTAATCCCGCTATTTAAATGTTCTTTAAAATGATGTTGAGTATTTGACTTTAAGAATAAAATAATTTTAATTAAGTATTATGTTATTTTGCAAAATCTCCTTAGTTCAGCTCTCACCAGACATCCTGTACGGGATGACGAACCTATGATCCTAGGTACAGTAAAGTATTTTATGAAGTTAAGACTAGTTGATGCCAAGCGAGTTGTTTCTATGTAAAGAGCTACGATTCTCTCCCCCCTCTGAAAGTGGATCGTGACAGAAATGGCGGTGGCACCGGCTAGGTGGACGTGACAATATACTGATGAAATAGCTGTCTGCATCGGAGAATGGTATTGTCTTCATTAGCACGAATCATCAATCGATATGCGTAGAAGTTCATAGCACTAACTTTTTTGATCAGTTCTTCACCTGCAAATAAATATATATATGAGATATACATAAATTATTTGAAAAAAAAATCTGTAAGATAGTCTATAAGTTGTACCTGTAGTTGGATTCCTTTGTTTAATACTTAAATGGTATCCATCTTCTCCTTCCCAAAATATAAACGGATACTGCAATGCATCGTAAGAACGATGATTGTCTTGAATTATTTGCATCGTTTTATCTCTGTGTTGAATGCAAATGTCCCGACGTTCACATGGGTCACCAGCCATAACAACTGCAACTTCATTAATAGTTGGAACATTATATGTGCCTGCGTGCTCTCCGTAGGGCACTTTGTCTTATTTAACAATAATGGCGTAGTTGTCGTTTTGCAGTCTGCTAGAAAAAGTCTTGAACAATTGCAACAACTGGTTATGGTTTTGCAAAAACGTTTCCAAAATGTCCACAATTTCTCGTTCCTCCATCTGCTCTATATAGTTGTAAGCGCAGCGTGTGTGTGATTGTTGCTCCTCATTGCCCATAAAATAAATTTGTAAAAATTTTGGATCGGCATCAGGCATTGGGAGCAATGAACCAATTTGGTGGTACACTTGACCTTGAATTTTGAATGTAGATTCGAAATTACGACCATCTTCATTATGAACAATTTTTGTTGCTCCAAATGATGTCATTTGGAAGCATGAATTGAATTTACGAATTTTTCGCAAAAACAATTTCGATTGAGATGTGGTGCCAGCTAAAAGTGTTTTTAAAGGTTCAGGTGGTGGATTTAGCGATGGCAGTGAAATTTTTCCAGATGCGCAACATAAACCAGCTGATTCACCTTTGTACTTGAAAGCATGACAATGTTGACACTTTTTGTCCATACTACCAATCGAGATTAATGCATGTGACGAATAGTTGATTTCAGGATCATATTCAAATGCAAGGCGATTGAGTGATGCTCTTGTCAATGCTCGATCATTTTGCATCCGTCGTTGGTTACGTTCTCTATGTGCATCCGTCGCTTGTTGACGTGCCTCTCGTTGTCTTACTGCATTAGCACGAAGACGTCGAGTGCGTTGTACTGAATTTTCATTCGCACGTGTAGATGCAACTTGATCTCTCAGATTTGCATTATCCGCCGAGTATTCTTCATCTGTTCTATTTAATCGACGATCATGGACCAATTGTGCGTTCGGAGTACGTCGACCAATATTTCTGGCTCTTCCTCGAAGACGTGGTATTTTTCTGAAAAAAAAAATACTGTAAAATATTACTCAACGAATGTGAGTTTTTTTTTGAGAATGAAATTTAAATTAATTAACAAAAAAGATTTATTGTAACAAATTTTAGATAAAAAACGTGTAATTTTATTTTTTTGCTTGATAACTTTTAAAATGAATAATTTTTTCCAAAGTAAATAATTTTTAATAGAATTTTTTTCAAATTTTTTATATTTTTATTTTAAATAGTTTTTTTTTTTAAATGAATAATTTTTATTATAAATGATTGAAAAAATTCTTTATGGAATCAATAAACTACACAAATAATTTTTATATTAGGGTGGTTGTTAACAAATTTATACAAAATAAACTCAAGTAATCCACAACGAATATGAGTTATTTATTGAAAATAAAATTTATAATTATCACCGAAAACGATTTAAAGTATGTAATTTTTAATAGAATTTTTCTAATTTTTTAATAATTATTTTTATTTAAAACACGAATAAAAAAACAATTTAAAAAATTTATTATGAAATTAATGAGCTACACAAATAAATTTTTAGGTTAGGTTGGTTGTTATAAAACAAAACGTTATAAAATTCTATTTTTTATTAAAAACAATTAAAAAAATATGTTATGAAGTAAATAAACTACACAAATAATTTTTAGGTTAGGTTGGTTGTTAACAAATTCATACGAAATAAACTCAAGTAATCCACAACGAATATGATTTATTTATTGAAAATAAAATTTATAAATATCACCGAAAACTATTTAAAGTATGTAATTTTTAATAGAATTTTTCTAATTTTTTAATAATTATTTTTAATTTAAAACACGAATAAAAAAAACAATTTAAAAATTTATTATGAAATTAATGAGCTACACAAATAAATTTTTAGGTTAGGTTGGTTGTTATAAAACTCACGTTATAAAATTCTAATTTTTATTAAAAACAATTGAAAAAATATGTTATGAAGTCAATAAACTACACAAATAATTTTTAGGTTAGGTTGGTTGTTAACAAATTTATACGAAATAAACTCAAGTAATCCACAACGAATATGAGTTATTTATTGAAAATAAAATTTTTTATTATCACCGAAAACGATTTAAAGTATGTAATTTTTAATAGAATTTTTTCTAATTTTAAATTATTATTTTTATTTAAAACACGAATAAAAAAACAATTTAAAAAATTTATTATGAAATTAATGAGCTACACAAATAAATTTTTAGGTTAGGTTGGTTGTTATAAAACTCACGTTATAAAATTCTATTTTTTATTAAAAACAATTAAAAAAATATGTTATGAAGTAAATAAACTACACAAATAATTTTTAGGTTAGGTTGGTTGTTAACAAATTTATACGAAATAAACTCAAGTAATCCACTGACGCCAGCCGATAGTGCGCCTCTTAGTCGCACAGGCCGCGATGCCTCTCCGACGCCTCTCAAAGCCGTGTGCCACGAACACGCCCGCGCGTGCAACATGGTGCAACGAGTGTGAGTGCACCGAACGACCCGCAGCTAGCACCACTACCGGCCACCTCGGCGGAAGCACTCCGCCGGGTGTGGCAATGTGCTTCCGCCGGACTATAGCATCAAGGGCACATGTTTTCTCTCACAGACATAAACTATGTAATGTATATTTCATCAAATGTTTTTATTTGTTAATTCCATTGTTCAACGTGCGAATAGGTCCTAAACTTGGCCGCGTCTGTTTCCCGCGCGCTGCGCTTCTGGCGCGCAATTGGCAGGCCTGCTGTAGCGCTGTGCTACACGAGTGAGTCAGTACCCACCGGGAGCTCGAAGAGGCTGGTTGTCTTCGCGCAACGTTGAGAGGCCACCTTCGCGCCAATTCCGCAACCGCATCTAGATCGTGAGTTACAACACCACTGGCCGTGCATCACCGCGCATCACCGCGCAGGTCTTAGCAGCAACGTCCGCCACGTACTGTTCGCTCAAAACTCCCCCCTCTCCATAGTAAGCGGGGTCATCGCCGAACAGCCGTACATGCGCAGAGCTCTCTAACCCCGAACAGTCGCGGCCAGGGGATGGATAGCACCATGTAGAGGTTGGTGTGTAATAAAAACCACACTTCACGTAGCGGAGTGCATCATTTGTAGTATAAGGCGTCTTGGGTGGCCTAAACAGCCCAAGGATCACCTCTACGGACACGTCCCTGCCTCCCGCCACTTGGCCGAACCCAAACCCCGAGACCCATCCCGCAAAACTTTATAGCTTTGACGGGGAGGCAGCCGGAACGGTGTCACCACAACGAATATGAGTTATTTATTGAAAATAAAATTTATAATTATCACCGAAAACGATTTAAAGTATGTAATTTTTAATATATTTTTTTCTAATTTTTTAATAATTATTTTTATTAAAACACGAATAAAAAAACAATTTAAAAAATTTATTATGAAATTAATGAGCTACACAAATAAATTTTTAGGTTAGGTTGGTTGTTATAAAACTCACATTATAAAATTCTAATTTTTATTAAAAACAATTGAAAAATATGTTATGAAGTCAATAAGCTACCAAATAATAAATAGGTTATGTTGGTGGTTATAAAACTCACGTTATAAAATTCTAATTTTTATTAAAAACAATTGAAAAATATGTTATGAAGTCAATAGGCTATCAAATAATTTTTAGGTTAGGTTGGTTGTTATAAAACTCACGTGTATTTACATTTATACAAAATTTATACAAAATATATATACTTACTTCGATTTCACCCTAAATTCACAAAAAGTATCGTTTTTAGGAACACTTCAAAACTCTTCAAACATCAATTTCTATTCATAGTTAATATTTTAATTAGCACACGACTTAAACGAACACAATAATAACGCAAAATTTCAAATATTTTTCTCAATTTGATCGCAGCACCAACTGTCGGGACAAACTGAAATTAAAATAGAATAATATTTAATATTTGATGCTGCGATGGTAGCGCAGTCTACCGAATCGAATGTAAAACATTCTAAAATTAACAACTACTTATAAATAAAAATTAGTTAAATAAACATTTTCTAATTTTTATTAAAAACAATTGAAAAATATGTTATGAAGTCAATAAGCTATCAAATAATTTTTAGGTTAGGTTGGTTGTTATAAAACTCACGTGTATTTCATTTATACAAAATTTATACAAAATATATACTTTCTTCGATTTCACCCTAAATTCACAAAAAGTATCGTTTTTTAGGAACACTTCAAAACTCTTCAAACATCAATTTCTATTCATAGTTAATATTTTAATTAGCACACGACTTAAACGAACACAATAATAACGCAAAATTTCAAATATTTTTCTCAATTTGATCGCAGCACCAACTGTCGGGACAAACTGAAATTAAAATAGAATAATATTTAATATTTGATGCTGCGATGGTAGCGCAGTCTACCGAATCGAATGTAAAACATTCTAAAATTAACAACTACTTATAAATAAAAAATTAGTTAAATAAACATTTTCTAATTTTTATTAAAAACAATTGAAAAATATGTTATGAAGTCAATAAGCTATCAAATAATTTTTAGGTTAGGTTGGTTGTTATAAAACTCACGTGTATTTCATTTATACAAAATTTATACAAAATATATACTTTCTTCGATTTCACCCTAAATTCACAAAAAGTATCGTTTTTTAGGAACACTTCAAAACTCTTCAAACATCAATTTCCTTTCATAGTTAATATTTTAATTAGCACACGACTTAAACGAACACAATAATAACGCAAAATTTCAAATATTTTTCTCAATTTGATCGCAGCACCAACTGTCGGGACAAACTGAAATTAAAATAGAATAATATTTAATATTTGATGCTGCGATGGTAGCGCAGTCTACCGAATCGAATGTAAAACATTCTAAAATTAACAACTACTTATAAATAAAAAATTAGTTAAATAAACATTTTCTAATTTTTATTAAAAACAATTGAAAAATATGTTATGAAGTCAATAATTTTGAAAATGAATAATTTTTTCAATGTATGTAATTTTTAATAGATTATTTTTCTAATTTTTTAATAATTATTTTTATTTAAAACATGAATAATAAAAACAATTTAAAAAATTCATTATGAAATTAATGAGCAACACAAATAAATTTTTAGGTTAGGTTGGTTGTTATAAAACTCACGTGTATTTATATTTATACAAAATTTATACAAAATATATACTTACTTCGATTCCACCCTAAATTTGCAAAAAGTATCGTTTTTTAGGAACACTTCAAAACTCTTCAAACATCAATTTCCATTCATAGTTAATATTTTAATTAGCACAGGAGTTAAACGAACACAATAATAACACAAAATTTCAAATATTTTTCTCAATTTGATCGCAGCACCAACTGTCGGGACAAACTGAAATTAAAATAGAATAATATTTAATATTTGATGCTGCGATGGTAGCGCAGTCTACCGGATCGAATGTAACACATTCCATAATTAACAACTACTTCTTAACGAAAAATTAGTTAAATAAACATTTTATAATTTTTATTGAAAACAATTGAAAAATGGTTGGTTGTTATAAAACTCACGTTATAAAATTCTAATTTTTATTAAAAACAATTGAAAAATATGTTATGAAGTCAATAAGCTACCAAATAATTCTTAGGTTAGGTTGGTTGTTATAAAACTCACGTGTAAATTTGATAAAAAATTATTTTTTTGCTTGATAACTTTTAAAATGAATAATTTTTTCCAAAGTAAATAATTTTGAAAAGAATTTTTTTCAATTTTTTTTATAGTTTTATTTTAAATAGTTTTTTTATTTAAAAAATGAATAATTTTTATTAAAAATGATTGAAAAAAATTTGTTATGGAATCAATAAACTACACAAATAATTTTATAGAGAAATGACACACGCTCACTATTTGTGTGGCTATGAAACATGATTTTTTTTTCTGCAATTTAAATTGTAATATACAAAAAGGGTATTGAAAATGGAAACAAATATGGCGACACTATAAACTGTCAGGATCTTTATTTTTTTCTTACTCTCTACTTAGTTCCTTACAATAGCAAAACTTAATGGCTTCTAATAATGCGTTGCAATTTTTGCTTTTAAAGCGTGTTTATTTTAGTTTTTCTTAACTCAGAATCGAGATAAAATATCCAATTGTGAATCCAAACCATCCTCACTATTTGTGTGGCTATGAAACATGATTTTTTTTCTGCAATTTAAATTGTAATATACAAAAAGGGTATTGATAATTGAAACAAATATGGCGACACTATAAACTGTCAGGATATTTATTTTTTTCTTACTCTCTACTTAGTTCCTTACAATAGCAAAACTTAATGGCTTCTAATAATGCGTTGCAATTTTTGCTTTTAAAACGTGTGTTTTTAGTTTTTATTAACTCAGAATCGAGATAAAATATCGAATTGTGAATCTAAACCATCCTCACTATTGGTGTGGCTATGAAACATGATTTTTTTTCTGCAATTTAAATTGTAATATACAAAAAGGGTATTGAAAATTGAAACAAATATGGCGACGCTATAAACTGTCAGGATCTTTATTTTATTCTTACTCTCTACATAGTTCTTTAGAATAGCAAAACCTAATGGCTTCTAATAATGCGTTGTAATTTTTGCTTTTAAAGCGTGTTTTTTTTTTAGTTTTTCTTAACTCAGAATCGAGATAAAATATCCAATTGTGAATCTAAACCATCCTCGAATCCCCGTGAACTCACACACAAAATTTCATCAAAATCGGTCCAGCCGTCTAGGAGGAGTTCAGTGACATACACACGCACAGAAGAAATATATATATAAAGATATACATTAGCGTTTGGGTTGACAATGGTTTTGGGGTCTATGGAACATGAAATGAAAAACTGTATAAATTTTTCCGGAAGTCGCACTATGATAACGGCCACAATAGGTAGGCTTTTTTCGAAATATACCTACAAAGGTGCGTTTACTATGTAAGCGTGTTAGAATTTGACTTCAACCACAAACGCATTGGTATATATTTCTTACGATACAGATTTGCGTATCATCAGATCCACAAATAATTGCATATTTGACAAAATGGCTACCGCGCATTCACATAGCGACGTTGATTCGTTGGCGCCAAAAGTAATCGGCTCCAGCTGTCTTAGACCTAACTGCTCCAGCAACATTTCGCTACAAGAAGACGTGCCTACGAAGCTGCAAGTCTCTTGAAGTTTCAGTGCATGCACACTAGACTTACTTGATCATGTTAAGCTTACGTCCATGGTCCACGCGCATGGTCTCCACATTCGATTACGGGCTCTGGACCCAGGATCGGAGAAGGCAACACCCCCCCCCCCCCACACACACTCACACACACACAAACAATTTTACAGTCACGAGCTACATTATAATTGCATGGTTATTTCTTACCTGCACTATTTTTAGAATGTTATTTATCCTGAAAATACAGGGTATAATTATGGTTACTTTTTTGTAAGTCCAAGCTAAGCTTTATTTATAAAATACTCAATATGTTTTTATAGTTTGTAAAAATTATAATAGTTAAACATTTAAAAATAAAGAGGGCTGGGCCCAGGGGTACACCCAACCCCAACCTTGTGGGGGCCATGTCCAGGCGCACTTCATTGCATTTTCGTTGCTCACTGAAATGTCAACCTTAATGCGCCTGAAGAAGTATTTCTTCGAAAGCACCCGAAGATCACGATCTCGGGCGCAGGACTCGGGGACAGTGAACGATAGGTTTTGCCATCGGACCCGGTGGCCAGGCAGGCATGCCGGGGAAGCCTACGATTCACGCTGAGTATTCGACATGCCCGAACATTACCGAATACCTGCCTTCGGGTGACTTCGGAATTCTTTTTTTTTTAGCTACGTAGCTAACCTATCCTAACCAATCATCCTAATTTTAAAGAATATTAAATGGACCTAACCTATCATAACCCACTGTCCACACAACCTAACACAACTGAACATTTTCATTCTCTATATCACAGATTTGTAATACATAAACATAACCTAATCATTTGTTAAAATGTTGAACTATTAGATCACAATGTCAGAAAAACCTTGTTAAAAAGTAGTTGTATTTATTATTATTTTCCCTTTTATAAAAACTACTCACCTTAATAATTACAATTTTTTTTTTATTTCAGAAGAACAAACATAAATGGTGTCTTATTTCTTTTTTCATTCATACATAACTTTCCAGTATATGTAACACTTACATTGACTAGATTTTCTCATTGGTATCATTGGAGAAGTTAGCATTGACATTTTTGGCATTTAAAACAGACGTTTTTTCACCTAAAAAAAATAATTCCGAAGACACCCGAAGGCAAGTATTCGGTAATGTTCGGGCATGTCGAATACTCGGCGTGAATCGTAGGCTTCCCCGGCACGCCGCAGTCTCGCCGCCCACCGCTCCGCAAGTAGGAGGATCAGAGTGGTTCGGGGAGGCGGCGTGGCACCTGTCATCGCGAGCACGTTCCGGCTGGTTGGTTCTAGAAGGAGGGCGTCCCTCCTCCCGCGAGGGGTCTCCGTGACTTAATGAACGCGCATTCCGACGACCTGCGTGCTGACGGGGGAGTAGTGGCGTGACAGGCTGTCGCTGCGAGTTGCCCTCTGAAATTTAAAAAAAAAAAAATCGAATGTGGCGATGGGATTTCAACACGTCCCGCAGTGCTGCGCGAGAGCATGACGTGTAGTGGGCGAGTGACGTTGAAGGGTGCGCGACAAACGAGTCTCTCCGAGGGTAGCGCGTCCAGCAGGGATACTCAACCCACTGACCTGATGTGTGGTGGACTGATTTCAGATACTCTGTACGTGTCCCTGATTTTTCTTCGGGAACCGTTCATGCATTACAACGGAAATGATTAAACCGCTTTTAGACACCGCTTCCTAGGTATTTATTATTAGTTATTATAATTTCAATTATAAAAGTTTGTTCCCAATTTTTACCGCATGAAACTATATTTAATGAATACCTCGTTCATAACAAATCTTCAAACTATGTATTGCATTGTCACGTAAAGAACCTCGTGTGTTACATTTGTATAAACTCATAAATAACTACAAAAAAAATTTAATATTATTTTTTAAGTAAATTTAATACTACAAATTGTTTTTAAAAATAGTTTTTTTCCTTCTCCTGTAAAATTTGTTTCACCGTTAGAAATATAAGTAATAACAGTAAATAAAGGAACTTTCCAACGAAATTTTCATTGTTATAAACGAAGATCTCTTCATTGTTTCAGATAACTGGATCTTGTTATATTCTTTGTCTTATTTCAACTTCTTATTTTTTTTCGGTATAAACAGGATAGCCACACACTTGGAATAAATAACAATGTTTTTGTATCAGTCTAAACAATTTGGGAATTATTGGTTTATACACCAAGATTATTCCAGTGTTTATCGTAACTGTACGGTGAAAATCTTTAGCAGTATATTTCTAAGATCCGCGGTTTTTTATTCTTATACTAATAGTTATGGTATTATGTTAAAAATAGGCTCCATCATGCCAATGCAAGGAAGAAATAACTGTTGTTTCCATCTGTGTTACAGCAGAGTTCTTAATATCCGTGAATGTTCAATTAAAGGTCTATGCCCTATAAAGCCTCAAGCTATGAAATTTTACAAGGCGATGAATTGTCACATCGAGTTTGAATAACACGATGCAAAATAAAATTGGCAAATTAAGGAATAATGTCATTCGCAGAGTTTTGCGCTAGCATCCTCCTCGACAAAATGCGATTGACTCAAAAATATGAACAATACAGGCCACCAAAACTAATACGTAGCACACTTACAGAACTATCAGGTAGTTAGTAACAGACTTTTATCTACACAATATTTATTATTTTTCGAATATTTCATATAAACACGTACTTAACGTACATCAAATTAATGTTTATGCCTTCAACTCTTCCATTCGGATGAACCTTCGACAGATGAATCACTACTGACTCCAGTGGGTTGGATCGTAAATGCTGATTTGTATTTATTAACTTGGAAATAAAGATAAGGGAGATTTTTATTGTTTAAATCCTACGTTTGTAACGCTGTCCGAACTCCTTTTCATCCAGCGTAAATTACCTAATTTACTAGATTTCTTGTCGTAAAGCTAAACTCTTTATAATCGTGCTTACATACTTCCTATAAATATGAGTTGTATAAGAAGGAAATGGTATAGCCTTTGTTCACTTAAATAACCTGGCATTGCCATACATTATTGCCTATTTTTATTCATTACCTAAATTCCATTAGATATAGCCTATCACTTCAGATATAACAAGAGATTTTAGCACATTTCAATGTTATTGCATAAATACAGCATCGTGAGAATCCAGCTTTATATATTTGTTATCAACCAATTATTCCAGCTTACAGGCACAACTATATGAACCCAATAAAAAAAAATTCGAAAAATATTTTAAGCTATACTAATATTTTATCTATTACAAAATATAAAAAACCCCTCTTCTGTTTGTGTAGTATTATACGTGTTTTTTTTTTGTATATTTATATGATCTTCTTTGAATGGTTATTGAAATGAGTAAGATAGAGTTAAGATGATCTTTATGGTAATACGCAATGGAGTATGTTCTCAAAAACATCTTGAATTATATTACCTTGGTTTCCGTATGAATACGAAACAGTATAACTTCACAAAATGAACCATTTGGAGCATTTTTTTACAAACTAGCCAATTTTTTCAGTAAACCTTTACAAAGGAACTGCTTCAATATTTGATAAAATAAAAATGAACACCGAAGTTGGCAAAAAGCCATGGTTGTTACTTGTTCCGCTGTTGCGCGGAGATGCGGGTGATGGTAGGCGTCACAGTGTGTGGCAGGCGTGTGACAAGTGTGCGGCGCCGGGGAATAGACAGCTCGCCAAGTTGGCATCACTGCGGCTGTCACGCTCGCCCATGGGCCTATCGCGTGACTTCGCGCCGGGTGACAGCGCTAAGAGAGTGCTTCTGGAACTTACCTGCATTGTTACACCTGACAAAACGCCCATCCCGCAACTGCCTTCAATCTACGTACGTATCTTCACCAAGTCCATTTTTAAATTTAATATTTGAAAAATACAGGATGTTGCCATCCATGCACCAAAACATAAATACTGCGTGAAACCGATTTTTGTACCAGCTGATGGTGTTCACCATGTTCGCTATACACCCGAAAATTGACTGAAGTTTAGTGTTTGCATTTTTAAAGCAGTTTTAAAATAACCGTATTTAATGGAAGTGTGTTTAATAAAGAAATGCTGATTGATACTTATTGACCATCGGCCATGGTAGTATTATGATTTGGGGGCTCTGGGAACAGGCTTAAGGCCGAGGATCCGAGGAGCTGAAGTCCGCCATTTTGGATTGTAATATCACGGCGGCCATATTGAATGACATAGAAGTATGATGCTTAACCTTAACATTTGACCATCACCTTTAACCTTAACCTCAGACACTGATGCTAACCACCATGTTGATTCCATCATCTTGGAGTATGACATCATAGCCACCATCTTGGATTCTGACATCTCTAAATATGACATCACAGCTGCCATATTAGATAGCGCCATCTTGGAATATGATGTTACAGCCATGATCTTGGATTATGCCATTTCGATAATGATATCATGTCACCATTTTGTTTTCTAAAACAATCTGAGTAATTTTTTTTATATATTTTATAAAATACAAACTCACATCATTGATATTAGGGTCGATAGTTTGAACCCAGGGAGAGCAAAATTGGTCTTTACACAGGCTACCAGCAGACTATCCCACTACCACTTATACCAAGGAATATTTATTATGCCTACCAAAAATATGTCGTTGGGGCCATTTTGGATCCGTCATCTTGTTTTGGTCTGCTAGATTTAGCTACCAACTTTTTGTTTTATTTTTTTTTACCTGCGAGAGTGTAGTAGTGTCTATCACAATATCGTCAGCTGACACAGTATCCGCCATCTTGTTGCCCATCTTGTCAGCCATATTGAAAATTTGCAATAACAATCTAGAAATTGAAAAAAGAATCCAAAAAGTATGTTTAACGTTCCATTATTATTTATTGATTGATTCCATCGATCCTTGATCAGGCAATGTTTCTTTCTTTATAATTATTTAACTAACATTCAATGACCTGGGTTCAAACAACCATTTTTAAAAATAAAAATAATTATATAAATTCTACACTACTACAAATACAATATTTCCATCATTACCTTTATTTTCCCACTATTTTGAAACCAGACCTTTTCATATCTTGACATCTATTTTAAAATTATCTCTTCGCGACAGTTTATTACGATACCTGCCGCAATTGTGCTTTACTGGAGTTGGGTTGTTGCAGCAATAGTTTTCATGACACAATTGCTGCAAGGTATGAAAGTATTTTTGCAGTATATGCATTTGGTAGTTAACGAATCAGTGTATTTGAGGTCATTACTGGAACTGCTTCAAACGAAACTACATGGGTTAAATATTCCTGTACTCTTGAGAAGGTAGACAATTTTGGAGATCCTTCATGCCAGATACCCATGTTTGTCGAGATCTCTGACATTAGGAACTCCATTGATGATAGTGTTTACATTAAAGTTGTTGTAGGTGATAGGTTCGGCTGGGCCTAAGATCTTTCTATTACTAATAGTACAATGTGTAAAATAAGTCTTTGTTGTTGATGCTACTGCAGTCGTCGAAGATGAAGTCTTGTTGAATAAATAAGACTGTTTAATGTCTTCCATATTTGAAGAAAAACTGTCGGTAACACCCAGTGTAGACCATTAATAAAATTTATTTACTAAAGGCATATTATGTTTTGTACTTAAAACCATTTTCAGGTTTTAGCTTTACAGTATTTAGAAGGTACTCTCAAATAGTCACGAAGTTATATATGAAGCCACTCCTTTCGCAATGTAACAAACATAAAGACTTGTTCAATGTACAATTTCAGTCTTCATGATGTCTAGCATGGTATACTAGCACAGAATTACAAACAGGTGCTTGCATGTAACTGGCCCTGAGCTGATTTTAGAATGTCAGTTTAATCTATCATGGCAAAACATTTTTTACTACATTTATCGCACTGATGCAGATTTTATTTTTTTTATTTTTTTACAATTTTCAAAAATCCTATCCATTAATGATTACGAGTACTTGAAGTTAGTGAAAGATGCCCAACAGTATTTGTACAGTTGACCTGGTTATTTCGAAGGCAAAGTTGTATTTGTCGGTACAGCTGTTGGCAATGTTGTCACAGTTCTGAAGACACTGCACATGCTAATGTCTCCTCAGCAAATTAAATGATATTCATCAAGGTTGCCTTTGGTGGCCAAACTTCAACCATTGAAGTCTCAGTGATCTCCTCTGTAAATGTTAAAGTCTCCTGCAGTGCTCGAGCAGTAGCTTCATTCACCACCGGGATCTCTGTAGCTATTTGCATCGTTGCCATCGAGGTCTGCGCCGTTGTGGACATTGTTTCCATAGATGGTCGGCGTTAATTATGGTAGATAAGAATAGCCAAATACTGGTATCATATGTAAGAAATGTCCAACTAACCTATTCTCACACCACCGTAGAAAATTAAAGACCTGAGGGCACCGCCGTCTGGCCCTCGCTTATATACTCACAGAGTTGGTGGTATAAAATGTGAGCAAAAATGAGGATTTTAATATTTATGTTTAATTAAACAGTTCCTTAGGATAAAAAATTGGATATTGAATTGCGGGTACTTTAAAACTCAATAAATATAACACATTAAGATACAATTTTACAAATTTTATTTTAAAAAAAACATATTAGGTTAAGGCATTAAGCATTTTCGTAAGCACATTCTTTAAACCTTCACGGACTGCCTAGTTGAATCTAGCTACTGACTCAACGACTCGAAATACTGCTGATCGAATCCGGTTCCAACTGGTTTCCCGGCATAAGGCTCAGGAACACAGCCGTACAGCTGGTCACCTACGGGAATACTCTCAGTATTGAATACTTCGTTGAGAAATGGGCAACGACAACTGCAACCACGGCGGCGATATAGCTTTGACGAGGTGCTTGTTGGGACAAGAACACTGTCAGAGCAATGACATGAAGTATGTTTCCTCTGTCATTTAGGCATTTGCGTGAATGTTATGACAGGATGAATAAAGTCTTGTCCTGACCAACTTGGTGTTGCACAAGTAGTCAAAGCGACTACTTCGATACTGGCTGGAAGGATCGTATATGGTCTTAAGTGATAGAAGTTACAGTTTCCAGGTTTACAACGCTCTAGCAACTGCTGAATTGGTTTTCAGGACATAGAAAAGTGCAAAAACCGCCAGTGCTGAGCTCTACAATTAAAGGTTTCCATTTATGTGTGTAGATATCCAGCATCCCAGTAGTTATACTCGACACTACTGAAGCTAGGTCTTACACCCACATAACATGTTGTCATGATATAATGAAAACATCTTCTTACAGTTCAAAAGGCAACACAATTATATAACACACATTTATATTTAAAAAAACATGGAAATTCAAACAAGTCTATTCACATTCTGAAAATCATTCCCACATTAGCTACGATTTGCGCCAAGCACAGGTCCATTCACATACAATTTTGTTTTAAACTTGAGGTTGCTTCCCTTAATTTGCAATAAGTTTCCGCAGGAAAGGACAGCGGTAGTCAGGCTGCAGGTCTAGGATTTTAGCAGCCCCATAACACAACTTAATTACTTAATTACATTTTTAACAAACATTTAATAGATGATAATTCATAGAATTTTAACTATGACTTAACCCTTGAAACCGTGAAAACGCATATACTGCAGTTTAGAAGAAAAGTTTCTGATACTGTTTGTGTAATAAATTGTTTTATAAATGTTTACCACAGCAATGAAATATTAAACAAAATTGGTCTTCGAGTTCCTTCATTCAATCATAGAAGAATGCGACCTTTTCGAACGTGTCACATAAAAAATGAGCTATCAAAACGGTGTACTGATAATTGTAATGATATTTTGAAAGACTTAGACCCTTTCAAAAGGGCAAAAATCAAAATGAAAGACATTTTGAATTCTTAATTTTCTTGCAGTTAAGATAATTTCTGATGTAAATAATGTATTATTGTTATTTCATTAATTAATTTAAAATTGACAACTTTAGTTATTACCTATATTTTTTTAAGTGTCTTTTGTCATGTGTTTATGTTTGTGTTGTCTCATTTTATTGTTGTGTTAATATTGTGTTTTGTGTAAGTTATTGCTATTTTTTTGTAATATTTGTTAAGTGACCACCTGTTAAAGGCTCTGACTGTTGGTAGGCACTCAAATAATTATAATAAAATAAAAATAAAAATAAATAATCTGTTGGAGGTTGGAGACCAGAATGATGTCACATGAGTTCTGCAATAGTAAATCGCCAAAAGTGTTTTTACTTGAACGTACAGAATGTTTTCTTAGTTCCACTCCATTCCAGGCCAGTCCGAACTGAAGGCCAAAATGTGCGCACACGGGCCCTCACAGGGGTCTGCACTCTTTCGAGCGAAATGAGCCAAATATTAAGTAAACATATTATCCCATTTTTTAGAGAGCCGCAACATGTATTTTCTCTGTATCTACGTGGAATTTTATGACGATAAATAAAACGAGATAAAATCAATAGATTGAATTCTCAAATTCAACAATTAATCTTAAAAATAAAGGCTACTTAGAAAAAAAACACTAAAATGTTTAAAAAAAATTTACTTATATTACCGTAGTCATTAGTAAAGCTCCACTGATAAAACAAGAAAACCTGAATAATTTTGACTAACTAACTATTCAAATATAAAAACACCAGGATGAGTGCGATAGCCGTGCCGTGTGATTGTGCGGTTGGATTTGTACGCAGGGAGTCGCAGAGCCTTAAGATCGTATGAAAGTCGCCGCGTGTGGCTCGCGAGCCGCGGACTGCCAACCCCTGAATCAGGTGAATGACTTTCTGCGCGTGAAGGCGGGAAGGGAAATGCAAACACTTCCGGAAGGAAATGTGTTCAAACCTGAACCCTTCCGGACCCCACCTGGAACACAGCCAGCCAATCAGGCCTCTGGAACATTCCCCCAAAAATATTGCACCATATGTCTGTCTCGCGGGACTGGATCGGGAAATGCTAACCAAGTACCAAACTCCTTTATCCAACTTCTGGAAATTTATACGCGTGACGAGCTGACACACCTGGCAGGGTAAAATGACATCAACATATGTGTTTTTAAAGTGTAGTTTATATGATCGAATGACTGTTACATACAAATATTAGCTGCAATCAATATTCTACTTGTTAAATATTTAAAAAAAAATGAAATGACACGAAGCAAAACAATTTGTTATGAAATGTTGAATCGTCTCAAGTTAACATAGTCATCTGATTACACATGAAGTAAAATCATTTTAACAAACGTTTGGAATTAATTTTTATGGTAGTGTTTTCAAAAATCTTATAAGTAACAAAAATAATCGTCTTTGATTAGGCTATAATTTCACCACTTACCAAAATTATCATTAACATAATTACCTGAAAATATGTGTTTCAAATTGTAGAAGTATTAAGAGAATAATTACGTAGTGCTTGCGTCAATTTTTATTAAAACTATAATAAATGAAGACATAACATAGTTTATTATCCACCAAGCCAAAAAGTAACCAAAAAGTGTCCAATTAGGTATAAGTCAGGGTGGTAGGGGCATAAAAATTAACATTTTAAAATGTGTGCATTTCACAATCACCTGATGCCAATCTGCCACCATTTAGTTAAATAAAATATTTGATATGGCATCCAGTATGACAGCTCAATAGCCCGACGTGCAATCACACATCAGAGAAGATTACATAAACAAAATACTATTTTCAATTAATTATGGTTCAAAAAAATAAATTTTGATGTTAAAATATTAATTTTGATATAAAATATTTTATTTGTTTACAAAATGTACTAGGTTGTAACAAATTTCATTGAGTAAAATATGCCATAATGAAAATAATTTAAAAACTTTTTTTTGCTTAATTGATACAAATATAAATTATTCCGGCACTTCTTGTAAAAAAAATAGCCTAAAAAAGATTTAAATTAGTAAAATACTTCACAACCGTTCCAAAGCCACAAAATTTTCCAGGTTAAAATACATTATCATCATCATCTTTGTGATTTTTATATGTAATTGGTGGGACTATTGAAATTAGCTCGCCGCCCCTACTGGCTGTTATCAAAAACAAATGCCTAAGTTTATTCGACCGGTGATAACTGGCAGTTGCGGAGCGAGGTGTAGTCCAGAAAAAAATAGACGAAAAAAGATGCTGAGTTGGCATTGATTCCCAAGCAAGCTGGATTTTTGCACAGGTCTTGAATATGTCATTAAGAATGATGTGTCAAATGTCCCCATAAATCCCGCTTGTGCCTTGTTTTTAATTCGAGGTTAAAGGTCACCAATTTTTTTTACGTATATCTCTGAAACGATAAGAGCTACCGTAAACATGAATCAGACAAAGTTTGTAGATCGTAACATTCTCTAAAAAAAAAATCAGTACGTTTTTCCCTACGAATCACCATTCTTGAGTTATCACGATTTCAAACCTCGAAAATACTAATATGCACTCATATGCGGCCAGTATGCATCATCGGGTCTTCCATTTAAAGAAAAATTATTGGAGTATTGGTTTTTGTGACTCACGCACTCAAATAAAGGGAAAATATAGTGGTGCAGTGGTTGACTCAGTATTCCATGGCTTACAGACCCGCCACGGGCGAAAACCGGAAGAGTTCTCTACAATAGGCCAACACGTGCATGTGTGTCTAATGCCTCTAATAACCTTGCTGTGAATGATACATTAGGAGTGTTTTATTAAATTCTTGATTGAGGATTTTTAAGAGTGAAACGAACAACTAACGCCCTGACTTAGCTGATTCTCGATACAGACTTAGCAGCAGTTTTTTGTAAACTGAACGAAAGTCAATGTTGTGACCATGCCTGATTATTGAAATGATTTCGTTTATATAACTGTGACGTAACCTTTAAAAAAAATTTTAAATAGTTATTTTTTCCCTTAACTAAAAATCATTTTCAAAGTTAAGTGTTATCGTCACATAAAAACATATATTTTGAGCATAACTGCAGTTATAGTTAAACAACTGCTAGTTTTTACTTGTGTAAATAAATCATTTCCTTATCTACAATGGTGTTCAATGAACAGTAAGAAAACAACTGTTTCCTTTTCTTACTCAAAATGGGACTCTTTTAAGGCTTGCTCTCACACATACTTGCAGATTATTTTGTTTTCTCGTAATTACTATTGGTCAAGGTATATTTTTGAAATTTAACTCCAGTGACTCTTCCGCATTTGTTGTTGGGTCACACATTTTCTTGCCTAATGTTTTAATAAACGTTTTTCTTCGAACATCAAATGGTGAAGAATTGCGTTACTTTTTACAGCTATGATATAATGTTTACACTTATTATTAATAAACCAATATTTTAAATGTTTGTTTATGATCTTGCTGAAAATCATCTTTTCGCCAAAAATCATTTACCTCACCGCATACCGAAATTAGTATGAACCTAATGACTTGAATCCATTTTATTATTTAATATAGGTAGCAGTTGTTTGCATTATGTTACAAATATAAAAAATTCTAAAACTCTTAGTTTCAAATTTATCACAGTATTATTTATAAAGTTTTAATTGTGTTATATATGATTATTGTTACAAAAATTATTTAATAGCATATTAAAATTTTATTTTTTCGTATATTACGTATATATATATATATACACTTTGTTTTTTAATATTGTATTGATCTTATATATATATATATATATATATATATATATATATACACGGTTATCGTTTGAAATTTTAAACAACTGGTTTATAATATTTAATGTAAGGTCAATACAATATTACCAACCACGTAAATTCTCTATAGTTAAAAAGTAAAAATGTATAGGCCTATAAGCTGGTAATACAAGAAATAGAGGTATAAAGGCAAATAAAACGTTCTTTATTAACCTCTTTACCTGTATTGCCAGTTTCACGTCTCTCTCACAAAGCAATGCATTCAGCTAGTGTGCCGTGTATTAGGGATTTAGGAACGTTTTATTTAAAATTTTGTAATCCTAATATTTTTGGAAATATATTTTTTTCCTCGTCTTATTTTCCTTACGGCCAGGCCCTCAGCCTCTGTTCTCAGAGGCGAGCTGATTTTCTTTCCCAGCCTCATGCTAGGCTAGCATTCTGGCTAATATTTCTCCCGCCTCCAGGCACGTCGGGGGCCGGTAACTTTATTTCTCCGCATGACTACTTTTGCCTATAGCAGCTTGTGAAGCAGTGCTGAACCCTGCTAACTCTGTCACGAATCGGTATAAGGTTCACTAGCAGCAAGACACGACAGGAGGATCCCGTGGGCCTTGCGTCCCACAGACCATGCGTTTTTTGAAGCCATCCCCCCCTGCTCCCCCACCTTTTCTTCTCAGAAGTGAAGCCAGGAGCGATGACCGCACGGGGACGTTAACCTAATTCAAGGCCATCTCAGGCTTGACAGCCGCAGTTACGATTCTGCACCTTAACGACACCTAGCGACGGCTGTGGTAACTAACGCCACTTGTGGGCGTCGGCAGCGCCGACACTACCGCGCTCGCGCGGAGGTAACGACAACCTTTCTCCTCCTTATGTCTCGGGCCGCTAGGTGGCACCTCTGGTTACTCCATTACCCACTAGCATTGACACACTCGTCGGCCACAAGTCGATTTATTAGTACTTCTTCTCGCCACCAAAAGATAGCGCCTAAGTCGCGCCGTCACTCCAGTAAGAACTAATATTTTTTATGCCAGACACCTTCGGGTGGGCTCGGTAATTTTCGGCTCAGAGCGTAACCCCCTCCCATTCTCTAGAGATCCCGCGCTTATTATATACTGACGATACCCCGCGCTGAAGTTACTTCGGTGCGCGCCTCCTGACTGACTGGTACCTTCTGTATCTGCGATCTTCGGCGAATCATCGGCATCGCATCTCGAATTATGTAGTCTTCTCAGACTAGAGGGATGAAGTCCCTATCTAAAATTAAGATTAACCAGTCAGTAGTTTAGTTGAAAGTAGAGAACCTTAGTTCTTTTTAAATTATATATACATATTTTTTAACTCATGATGACTTCCGTGTCTACCGCGAATCGTGGTTCGGGTTTTCGGAGACGAGACGCCCTCTTCTGAGCGCCAGGACCAACACCCTGTTTTGACAGGGTTCCAAGTTTGGGGCAGCCAAATTCCTCTGCCAGAACCTCTGAAGTTGGTTCCTGAGCAGAATCCACCATCTTTAGGCCAACTACCTCGATCACCGTCAACCTACAGCCCCGGGTGAAACCCGCATCATTCTATCATTTTCTTACGAACTCAAAAATAGTGTAACCCAGTTAAGACAGCGGACAGTTAAAGCAGTTCGAGGAGAGGAAATTTATATTATGTTTTGCAAGGACTATATGTACAACCTTTAAAGTTACCAATGTTAATTTCATCAATGTTTTTAAATATTGTAATTTTTGTTATACATTCAGGGCCCTCTCGTAAATAACGTTAAGGAATATAATATAATAAGTGTAATTGTGAGGAATTTAAGTAAGATCACTTATCCATGAAAAACAGATGTTACAAAGGAAAATTTAATCTATAAAAAAAAGAAAGAACAATGATTAATAAAATAAGGAAGTCTATAGATGTAACTGTAGTTTTTATTTAGTTAATCTATAATAACGATCCCTTTTCTCCCAGGTGTTTGTAGGGAGTCTCTAAATTTTCTTTGTTTACTCCTAGTGTCGCCTCTGATGTTGACTTTTATAGCTATTAATTCTGGGCCCCAGTATTCAGAGTTTCCATATCTTTTAACCTACTTATTTAATTATTCTTTAAGACACTTGGGGTATTACACTAGTTATGGTACATTTATGTGTAATATTTACATGGATAATATAGTACAGTCATTTGGTTGTTCTACATGGAAAATATTCCTGGAGTTTTGAAAATTTGTGTTTTATAGATTTTGATGTGCCCTTTCCGAATTTCGACTTTTCCACCTCGTGCCTCTGCCGCTCGCGCCACCATATTGAAAAAATGGCACCTAAAAACAGATTTTTGACAATAACTCCTTACTAACTCATTTTACTATAAAAACATTTATATACAAAATTAAACTAGAGAACATTTCCTACAATATATGTAATCACGATGTTTTTCGTAAAATCAATAGTTTTTGTGTACGAGTTTCCGCAAAAATATACTTCAACACGCGTCTTGGCTAAAAAAAAATTCATTTACACACCACCTTGAGGTAAAGTAATCGGTGCGTTTTTTTAATGAGGTGTCCCCTGTAGGCCTAATCCACATCAATCGTACAATTATGACATTTAGCGCAATCTCCTTCTCTTTGTTGTTCTTGATGGTCCAGGTGTTGCGAGTTCATCTTCAGTATCGATCGAGACCAAAATGTCTTCCTCATCATCCACGATAGGGCTATCAGATTCATCGCAGTCCTCTTCGTTTTCAATTCCATCATATGTTTGATCCAAAATAGTCTCTGTTTCTTCTTCTTTATCGCTATCGTGTGATGGAACTAGCGAATTAGTACAAGCCACACTGCAATTTGTGCATATAATGGAGCATTTCAACCCAGCTTTTTCTGCATCCATAGGCTTTCTGGCATCTTTTTTTTTGCATTTGCAAGAAATCAGTCTTAACAAAGTTTCTGGGGATGGAGGCTCGAGAGTCGTAACAGGAACTAGCACATCCTTGTTTCTTTTCCACCCCCATTGTTTAGCATTTATTTCATTCCCATACCACTGCTGAACCTGGTGATAGGTTCGGGACGAATGTTGACGTGCTATTGCTTCTGTTGGGGGCAGCGACGCAATATTAAATTTGCTCTTAAATGCTGATTTTGTGAAGCATGCATATCTGTAGTCAATTAAAGACATGACCGTACAACTCAAGAAGAAAATGTTCTCCAGCTTTAGCAACGATCTCTGAATCAGCGTCCGGATGTTTAAATAATTGGAACCTCGTTTAAATTGGTATTCATCCGGAGTATATTAATAAACTTCATTTTTCCTTGTTTTAAATGAATAATTGTTTGCGGCACTCGTACACCAAAACTATTGATTTTACCAAAACAATTGTGATTACATAAATTGTAGAAAATTTTCTCTAGTTTAGTTTTGTATATAAATGTTTTTATCTTAAAATGAGTTAGAAAGGAGATATTGTCAAAAAAACTGCTCTTAGGCGCCTTTTTTTTTCAATATGGTGGCGCGAGCGGCAGAGACACGATGTGGCAAAGTTTAAATTCGGAAAAAAGCACATCAAAATCTATAAAATCACCTATTTTCAAAACACCCGGATAACATTCCAAGTAACCTCTATCTTTCGAACCAAATGACTGTGCTAATAATACAACATTGAAAGTATTTCGGACGAAATGCAAGACTACACACGACAGCAGCGAGGCTTGGAGCTGCAGGCAGATGAAATAACCACGGCCTGGACAGCCTCGCCGGCTGCCGACAGCAGCGCCGGAATTACCTGCGCGGCGCCGGCACAAAAACCCGTCACGTCTCGCCGACGAAAATTGCTGCCTGCGGCGGCTGTCAGCTTCGCGCCAGCCAGTCTTTGGAGGTGTGCTCGTGTGTGACAGGTTCCCTCCCGCCCTGACAACCTTCCCTCCCTCACGTCAGGGCTGGGGAGGGGGGGTGGTTACGCTTGTCAGGGGTGTGCAAACACGAGGCACCACCTCCGGGTCAGGGTTATATAAAAAAAACCATAGCGCAAACCCACAGGCGACCAGAGTTTCACCTTTTTTAACTCTTTATTTACGGCGTCCGTCGAGCTGTTTCCAGCGCGCCACCGCGCGACGTTACTCCAGTATGGGACGTGAACAAAGAGAGGCCGCGAATAAGTCGTCAACCTACAGGTGACTCAAAAACACCACATTTTAGATTTTTTTTTCCCACCATCTTTAAAGGTGAAGTTCTTCGTGTCATACGGTTGTACACAAAATTCCTAATTTGTCAGGCCTTCGTAGGATGCATCATCTCCAATTCCACTTCGAATGAACTGTTCTATGCATGTATATTAATGATGATTCATGTCGATATGTGAATTGAGCCATTATGTATTGTTTTACCAAATGAGCCAATGGAGAACTTTTAGTAGAGAACACAGTCTGGTTTCGTAAAAAGCTTTCAAAAGGAAATATTCTAATGCATTTGTGTCCTGTGATCGATACATATTATTTTAATAAGTAATTATTATTAGTGATCGGTAAAATCTTAATTTTCTCGAATCCGAATCTCGAATCTTGAATCCCAAAGAGTATTTCGAATACGTCCCTCGAATCCGAATATGGGTCTCAAGGGTCCAAAGTAAAAAAAAAAGTACATGAAATGAAAAATATGAACCTTGATGTTGAAACATTTAGACATTTGAATGTTTGTTTCACAAACCAAGGATCAATACAAATTCTAATTTTATTTACATCATTAGATGTATATAGTACAATATATTGGGGAATGGTTATAAAATAGGTATGAAGAAAAAAACTAGTAAACCTCAGAGGTTATCAGTGTTGAATATTTTTATTTACTTTTGTTACCTACTCTAAAAAATGTTTAATATTCTTATTCTATTTCTAATATTCTTCTAATATTTTCCTTCGAATATCGAATCCTTCGAATACTATATATTCTATGGTTTTTGAAGATTTGAGAAACTTACTGGCTCAACCGTAGTAAAAATGTATATCCTCGAAAAGAGCTAAAAATAGCCAGTTTTGATAGCGTGATAAATTCATATTTATTTCTTAAGTAGAGATGAATCAACAGCAAGGAATCTCCACCAGTACTTAATTTTTCTTTCTATATTGTCTAAAACAAAAACATTTCAAGTAAGAAAGTAGAATAAATTTCACAAACCTGTGATTTTGGGAAATATATCGGCCACTTTATATTGTAAGAAAAAATGCTAGTATTAGCATGGAGCTAATTCTGGATACCATATATAAAGGCAATTAGGAAAGTGAACAAGGACTTGAACTAATTTCCTCTGGACTGCGAGTCCGGTCAATCTCTCTCCATAACTGCATCGCTATCCTTCAACGTCAATGTCGAAGCCACGCGTAAGTTCATATTATTGATGCTACTCACCTGGTTTCTGTCCCATAAGACGCCGCAGCATGTTAGGTGAGTGTTTTGAAGAGTGGCGGGATAATTTCTCCAATTTATGTTTTAATCAAGTGCTGGAGGTACGAAGCAATTATTTATTCGTGATGTTTACATGTACCAAATTTGGATAGATAATACTATTTTTTTTTCGTGAGGTATCTATTTTAATAATTACGTATTAGTAACCATAAATAATTATTATTACATATTTTTTAAATTTTAACTGATGCGTAAAAATCAAAGCTCATAGTATACGTCATTTCATGGAAATGGAACGGAAATCGAAGAACGTAAATGTTTCACAAAGATGGCTGACCCACGTGTAGCAACATAAAACGTATATAGACAATATTGTAAATATTATGGGACACACCAAACGTATTGTTTTTCCAAATTAAACTTTATGATAGTGAAACTACCCTGGACTATATTTAGTGAACTAAAATAGTTATAGTAAAAAGTAATTATAAGTTTTAAAATATCTTAGAAAACTGGCTTTACAACGATTATAATACATATTCTCCATCTAAATTCCTAAGAGGCTTTGTAGCACAGTGGTATAGTGAGTGCTCGTTTATATAAAAGAAAGAATTTCAAATCTCCATACTGGTAATACTTTTTTTTAACTTTTATAGATACCTACATTATAATATAATAATTTTTAATCAGCTCAGTAAAGTAAAAGTTCGTTTGTAGGAAGTAATTTCAGAATGATTTCAGTCGTTTTAGCAAAAACAAATATACAAACTTATACTTAGTGTAATAATATGTGTTTTAAAATATTTCAGGTACATATTTTCGTAATGCCATGGAAGTTATATTTTCCAACATGTGCGGAAACTTTATTGTATTAGCCTTCTTAGTGAATATTTACAAAATGGGAAGTATTTAATATAATTCCTTGTCGAAAATCAGATCATCAGAAGGGGGTTTTATCGGAGCCGTTTCTAATAGTTTTAAATTTCCGGTTGTTTGGTGCTACTAATTGCTATCTGTGTTGGTGGTGGCAAGCAACGTTTGCAATTCAGGCAGCGAATAATAGCTGCGGGCGGGATAAATATGTGTGTTATTAGTACCCAGAAATTTTGGTATTGGAAAAGCGACTTTTCTATTTATCAGTCTATTAATCATGCTCTGCATTATTTTTAAAGAATGCTACGTTAAATTTCTTGTTTGAGTTTAGTATTATCAGTTTATTTCCAAAATGAGCAACACGTGAGTTTGCTCATTGCCTTGGTTACATGAACACACATTCCTGGCGAGTACTGGAAGACTCGATCACATTGAAAAAAATTATAAATTTTAATATTTGAAATTTATTATTTTTTAAACTGTCTTGTATCTCGATTTTATTGTGTTTATTTATTTGGTTTATTCTTGCATGTGGTGAAGTTAAGGGAGCGACTTCCTTTTCATGCAATTAACAACTAGTAAATTATAAATGGAAAAATAATATCTAAAACTAAAAGTAATATTGGTAATTAGTTTTAATAAAAATAAACTAAGAGAATAACTGAGATTAAAGTTACGTAACTATAGATGTATTATTTATTTACAAAAAAATAAAATAACTTTTTTTTGGTGTGGGACTTTAATTCTGGTCTTACTTCTTATGAAAATAAAATCAGGTATTCAAATAAAAATATATTTTTAAGGACAAAAGCTATGATTTACAAAATTTAAATATATTTTACCAACATTGCATTACATGATAAAATAAACCCTTTTTGTATTTTAAATGCAAGTGAAAAACGTTTTAACCTATAAAAAACAATGAAAGTAACCAAACACTTACATATACGCCCTTAACTAAAGTTGAACATATATAATGATCTCATACTACGTGTATATATATATATATATACGTAGTATGAGATCATTAAATATATATATATATATATATACGTAGTATGAGATCATTATATATACATACCTATATATAATGATCTTATACTACTTATTTCAGGCTACAATATTCCCAAACATATGTTTTTCAAAGTTGAGTGTAAGATTTGTTGCTTCATTGGCTTTCTGAGTTCATTCTAAGAGCGCACTGCACCTACGGAGAATGGTCTGAATCATGCGCTGCAGCAATGCATAGGTATATAAATAGACAGATTTTAGAAGGAGTACTGATACTGTGGCTGGAATTAAGGAAGTTAAATATTTATGATACACACAAAATAGAGTATAAATAAATTCCTTTTTCCAATATATACATAAGTTTAAAAACAGCAAAATGTCAATAGGAATGATATAGAAATGTCTTGACATTTTCTTAATTAATATTTTTTTTTCTTTTGTCTACTCTCAATTTTTTAAAGTTAAATTTATTTTAATGTATTTTCATAATTTTGATGTGCGGTTTCGCTTGATATGCTATAATTTTACGTTTATCAAAGTGCCAGAGTGGATTAATTTTGAAATTTGGAATATTAATTTTCTTCTTGTGCAAAACATGAACTTTGATGGAGAAAAAATAATATTTTAAAAAGTTTAGAAAATTTTCCTCTAACAAAATTCACGAATTAAAAATAATGTTTTTTTTTAAGTCTAAGAAAGACTATAGAGAAACCTTGAAAAATTAATCCTTAAGACCTCGCGCCTCCATCCAGTAGTCTATTATTTCCTTGAATTGGCTAGTTTATTAAAACCCATAGCTTTAATAAAACTATTTATTGTTTAAAGTAAACTGTCTTTAAAACTAACAGTCTTTGAACAATTATTTGATATGTTATCAACAGATCTAGTTAGTTGTTTCCAAGACCGCAAGTCAGGGGTACAAACACGACACAAACTCCACTACCGTTAAGCAAATTGCATATCCAAATATCGTCAGGGGCCTACCGATTTCAGTGAATAATAATATATACAAAACAAGTTCGTAGGTAAGTACGCAAGTATTAACATAAAAGAAGAAGTAATGTAAAAGGTACAGCAGTAGTATAGGAAAGTATGTACTAAGACAGGCTTCAGTCTGAGGAGCCGAGGAGTCAACCACTAACTTGGATTGCGACGTCACAGCGGCCCACTTGGATTGACCTTAAAAATTTACCAAAAAAGACTTACAATTTGCGAAATTTGTCTAAAATTTGCCAAAATCCGACAAAAAGTCCAGTTTTTAGGGAAAATAAATTCCGCCAAAAAGTCTCAAGAATTCGAAAAACAGAAAATGTCTCTATTTCAAGGGGAAAATTCCCATTTTGAGAAAAATTTCCCGTTTTAGTCCTCAAAAATGCCAACGGGTTCAAAATTCCTAAAAGCGGTTTAAGAGTGCTAAATACAAGCCACCATAAGCCTCCGAGGTCAAGACTCTGACCATTAAGATGCCATGGCAGCCATTTTGAATTATGACATAACTGTTGCAATTATCGTTAAAACGCAATCTCAAAATTTTATATGCTAGAAAATTGGGAAAAAATTTAAAAATCATAAAAAAATTAATTCACAAAATTTTAATAAAAATTCCGCCATCTTGAATTTAGACATCGCCGGTGCAAACATCGTTATGGTCACCATCTAAGATTATAGAAACGTTACAAGTTTTTTACACCCATTATATTTTATGTGTATGACGTCATTGTAGCACGTTTATTTACGGCCACCATATTGGATTCTAAAATGTTAGAATTTTCGTTACGACCGCCATCTTGAAAATCCGTAAATATTGTCAAAAAAATTGGAGAAAATTTTTAAAAATTAAAAATATATGAATCAAATTTTAATAAAATATTATTTTAAAAACGCACGTCAAGGAGCTCGGAGTCCTCGACTTGAACCCGGTGAGGGCAAAATGAAAATTGAGACCAATCCTATCCCCATGGCGGGTGGTGGCAGACTTACCCCATTTCTAATACCATTGTAAATATTAACTCCCTACTCCCCCTGTGAAAACCGATGAACCACCTCCCTCACCCCTTTTCAAAAATAAAAAATTTTCTTGGAATTTTCCCCCTCCACCTCCTACCCCTTCACTTTAAAAATTTTTTTCTCGCAATTAACCACCCACCCCTTCCGCACCCCTTTTTCTCCATGATATTGTCACCCCTCCCCTTTCCACTATCATTTACGACATTCCCGCCAAATTTTCAGACTTTCCATTAATGTTATGGATACCGAGCCGATGACCCGGGAGCCTTAAGTTTACAACAGATCCTCGCCCGTACCAGTCGTCTATCGATGAGGCAATGAAGGTCGCCATCTTGGATTATGACATCACAGTCGCTATCGTGTTTTCGTCTTCTGGATGCCGCCATCTTGAATCATTACATCACAACCGCATCTGATTTCGCCTGCTGTAGGTCACCATCTTGGATTATGACATATATTGTTTCATTCTGCACGAGTCCACCATCTTGGATGACATAATGTCAGCCATGTTTTCTTTGTTCTGCTGGAGGCCTCCATCCTGGAAACCTCCGTCTTTGTTCATAGAGCGCGTCAGCATCGCTGTGTCTCACACACTTAAGATAGATGTTCCATTTACTTCCAATGGTGTTACGGTCCTTATCAAAATATTAAATTTATTTTTTATACAAAGTAAATTATAAACACTGATTCCAACCATAATAGATCGAGGTTGGAAAACGTACACCTTTAACTGCCTGTCCATCGAGACATTTGTCAAATAAAATATAAAAAATATAATAAACATATTCGGAAATGTATTTTTTTTATTTTGAAAGAATAATAGCATCACCTGTTAGAGACCACCATCTTTTATTTTTAATACCTGCAACTAGGAGTGCTAGTGTTATGTAGTTCACAGAGTATATGCTAGATGGCGCTGCCGCCATATTGGTTTCATTTTTACTTACTCTATTTCGTTAATATTCATTACAAGGATTTCCGCCATCTATACGGCCATCTTAAATGCCATCTTGAAAATATAGAAATTTTAATGCTAGTTATTAGGGAAAAATTCTGAAAGTTCATAAAAAAATTTAGTCATAAATATATTTATTTATTTGATCGATTGTAATCCCTGGTTAAATACTTATTTCATCCGAAACTAATAATGTTATGCTAAAAATACTTATTAAATGAATTATCGTCAAAAAGTCTCCTAAGCATATTTTAATTTCCCATCAACAATCCTATAGTAAGCAGCTGATGCTATATTCTCCACCATCTTGAAATTCTGTAATTATTTAGCTACAAATTCTAAAAAACAAAAAATTCATAAATTTTTTTTATGAATATATTGATTAATTTGATAGATTTCACTACTTGGTTCAAACTTTGCTCAACGCAAAAAAAAAAAGTAATTTAGGCTTTAAAAAAATTATTTCATTAATAATCATCACTGCAATCAAGGACACTATCTGCAAGACAATTACCCAACCGAATACATATAATATGTATAAATTACTCATCATTACACCTACAAGGGAGTTAGTATTCATTGCATCTTATGATTACTATAATGCCAACTATAAATATAGAGACCAAATGTCTCCCAATAAGAAGACCTTTTGTCGATGGTAGCAATTCCTTTCAAAAAATTCATGTCCAAATTTTTAGACATATATACCAAGCGTATCCGAACAACGAGGCATTATTTTTCGATGCCTGTCATGCCTTTCAACCAGTTCATGTCAAATACCAGGCATACAAGCCAAACACTTCCAAACCACACCGCCTACTCTGCAGATATGTTCATCATGCTTTATGCTTACAAAAGACCTCTTTCAAACATATACGATAAAAACTTTGTATTGCCAAACGCAAATTATGATTACTATAAAATGTATTGTAAGCATAACATAACCTACCAACCGTATCCTGCCAATCGTATCCTACATTTCGTATCCCATCGATATTTTCCTCATATCCTACCTAGTCTCTGTTGTCAGAGATTTATCACAATCTTGGATCTTGAGAGTTTCACATCGTAATTTTTCCAGTATTATTATTTCATCCTTTAACCTAACATTCCAAACACATTAATTCATCGAATTATATAGGAAAACATCAACAAAATACTATTAATTTAATCTTAGGAACATCATAATCCTTTTCACCTATAGTATAGTTTCTTGAGCGCAAGAGTATTTCATTGTAGCTGATGTAGGTTCTTCAAGTGAGGTGATATACTACCAGTTCCAAACACAAATTCATCCTGTCAATGAATTTTTTTCACACTAGAAACAAAAAAATACCGTTCTCGATTCCTACGTGTTTTATTAAATTATCACTTCAACTAAAATATAAAAAAACATACTTTATATTTTCTACGAAGGACTCTTTGCCCAAGACATTTTAACCATCATCTCTGAAAACAATCAAGTACCTTCTTTATCACAAAGTAAAACCTGGTCAGATGAGATAGCATACATGACAAATTAGGGCAAGGACCATATGTTCGATACCTACCTCAGGCATTGAAGCAACTTTGTATTTTTCTTGCCTCATGTTGGAAAATAACTTCCAATACATGTGTAGTTAAACGTATTCACATACGATTAGTCAAAGTACCCAAATTAAAGCTTGTTAACCCCAAAGAATATTTAAAAATTATTGTGGCTAAATGCAGAGGCTGTCGAACGAGGCACACGGAAGCCAGATGTTCGCAAGAGACACGTAGAATTACTCACCTAGCCACCACGCCATTACGTAAAAAAACATGTGTGAAACCATAAATAAGCTTATATAACGTACTTGATAGAATCAGTTCAAAATACTAAACGCGAAATCAGAATATAAAATCAGCCTACAAATATATAACTTGCAACCAAAAAAAATGTGTAGTGTATTTACTAGAGGAGTCGAACCCACATACCATACTGTGAAAGTCGACACTCTGAAAATTATTAGCAGCAAATTCTACAATAAGGCACCTGCTAATATACATTATTGCATATGCCCAAAATTTTTCTTAGTGGTCAGTAACGAAAGAGTGAGTAACTTGGATGAAGAATCGCTTACCAAGTATTCAGAATATTACTGATACAGTCCATCCAGTACACCAGCTTATTCACTAGTTTGGTCAATTAGCTAACATTAATATTAATATCACCACCGTAGTTTACAACGATATATGTCAGGTTAAAATTTTAAGGCCATAATATTCCCAGAGGTCAAATAGTTTTATTTCGAGGAGTAATTAATTATTTCACAGAAATAATAATAAAACCAGTTTCTATCACATTTTCTCTTATGCTACGTTATTACCTATGCCAGCACTTTACCGGTTTCATCACACACTCACACAAAGTATAAGTCATGCATAAACAATTACGAAACCCAATATATTCGCATAACCAATTCCCATAAAACAATCCAATCCCAATAAAAAAAAAATTTAATAATGCAGATGCCATACTCAGGCAAAAATGATGTTAGCAAAATCTGCCTCCAACATTATTGTTAAAAAATACCCACAAACGAGACAAAATGTGTATTACAGACCTGACCTAATAACAAAATTACTTGTCACCTGTAGTTTATTACATTACGAAAAATGGAGGATTATTTTAAGAAAAATAAAGAATTTTTTTACTGCTATAATTTATTTTATATTACACATTTATATACAGTAAAATCTGACACTTGTATATATATATCGTATACACTTGCTTTTAAAAAAATTATTTTAGTTCATTTTAAGATTTTAAGATTGAAAAAATACAAGTCACACAGATCACGATACAACTGTTCAGGAGTGTTACACATTAGAAGACCAAAGATGTTGATGTTACCTTTACAAACTTAATGTTTTTTCAAGTATAAATTTCGTGTAACCTGTACACCGCACTTCTCACACAGAAATTTTACATGGTCAAGATTGTTTCTTGCATGTTGATGGTTTTTAAAACTTTTGTAACAATAGCTACACAGATGACTCGTCGATAGGTCCTGAGTAATCAAAGGCTCGGAAAGTATGGGACTTCCAATGTACACTGCCTTTGTATGCAACGAAGTCCCGAATGATCCATGAGCGGCAGATTTCCCATTCGAAATTGACAGAACATCTGTACCTGATGACAAAGAAGCTGAAGTAGCCACAACTGATGCAGAAACTGGAAATTGCTCACAAAAGTTTTTATTTACAAAATTCGGTATAGTTACAGGTATCGAGGTCTCCACTTCTGTCGTTAATGCACACATTGATGTCTCTTGCAGTAAAGAGAGAGTATATCAAGCCTACATCAGTATCTCTGGAGATGGTAGCCTCGTTACCATCGGATTTATGGAGCTGTCCTCATCGCTGTCTTCGGGATCTGCTTCGTCAGCGTCGCCGCCGCCGTCAGGGTTCCCGGTGATGACGCTAGACCTTACACCAAGACCTCTGCAGCCGCTGACCCCGCCACCATTGGGATGTGTGCCGATGTCAACGTCGCTGCCATCGAGATCATCGTTAAAGATGTTAAAGATGCCATCGGATACACAAGAATATTCATACTCGTATACCAGACATATGCAGACAAGTCAAACTAGCTTATCTGCACTGTACCACAACCAGAGGTGGAGTGAGGGTCATGTTGTCTAGGACTTGTTTAAATAACAGCGGCCGCTTGAATAAAACACAAGTCAAAACAACATAAATTAATAATACTTTTAAAAAAATATTAGATTATTTTATTAGGAATTTGTTGGAAAAATAGGTTCTAATTATATGTTAAAGCAACTAATCGCACAGCATACATACCCGCTGCATTTAAGCTTACTAGAGGACCAAGAGTCTCCGAACCTCGGAACCTTGAGAATCCAAACATAATTTAGTCTACTCAAATATACATTTGATTATGTACAGCTACTCATAACCTCCAACTGACTTCAAATGACTACAACACATGCATACAATATTTGATCTGATTCCCAGCTAGGACCAAAGTCAATTGTACCTCTCATCAACAGTTTTGGAGAGTTTCAGTGTTGATATAACTACAGTCAAGACATGCTCCGTACCAAGCATCTTCGGAACCCAAAGTCCTCAGTGTTTATCCTTGCTATGCCTTACGACGAAAGTCTCTGAAATAAGAGACCTACTGTATGAGTTTACTAACCATTTTTATGCTTGTTATAAATATTTTCGTGTACAACCCAAAATATTATCAGGCCACTATCATTCGATTTATACACATACAGTAGGCCACCAACATATCTATCAACACAAGTCCATTCTACATTCAGATCCGAACTTACTTTCATCAGTCTACTTGGCTACACTCAGCACACAGACCACTACTATAAGTCTACTAACAACCTATTAATTCTTTACATTCGGAAATTCAAACTGCATACTGACTGCTAGTTGAACGGGCCTGACAGTGAACATATTTAGCAAAGTTTACACATATATAGGACCAGAAGTATATGAACTATAAACCTTCACAACCTAGCTACACATACATAATGCTGGATACAAGTAATTCGGCACTCATTTTCCTTCATATACACTCAATTCAATGCTCATTTTCCATCATCGACACTCAATTCAATGCTCATTTTTCATCATCAACATTCAATTCGACACTCATTTTTCATCATTCACGATCATTTTCCATCATCGACATGCAATCAAATGCAAATTCTCCAACATGGACACACACATACACACAGATTAAGAGAGAGAGAGAGAAATATCTACACTAAAATATTTATACTCAACTCGATTCTTTAAAGTAGTAAACAGTATGTACACACATTAACTTCATTGGGGAATGAATAACGACACATTTTTAATATCATTTTTATTTCAAAAATACAAAAGAATAACAATGTGGCAGCCAATAAATCAATAACCTATTTTATATAACTTGAATTTCTTAGTTTATCAAGTATAGTCCATGTTTCTTTGATAACAGATACATTTTCGAAAACTTGCGAAGAAAGTAAAAATCAATAACCTGTTCACTAACATGTTTGGGTATTTCCACGATATGTAATGAATTTTTCTTGATGCCACTATCTTCTTCAAATGTTTGCTTATCATATTATGAAAATCGTTATAATCATGATATTGATGATATTATTCATCATCGGTTTAGTCAACATCTTTATCAAACACACTGATATCTTTATCCATCTTATACCCGAATTTAAATTTTTTTTGAAATTGTAGTACCATCATTGCCATCAAACTTACTTGCTAAGTGTCCAAAAAAATATTTACCAAATTTCGTAGAATAATAATATAAGCCAACATGTCAGTTATCCTGGAGTTGCTACTTTTATTACCTTTTACCTTCCTTAAATCTTAAACATCCATTAAGTTATTTCCCTTGGCGATACCTGGTAATATTTTAACATAATCTCTGTTAAGACTAGGAAGATCAAATTCATTATAAGGCATACTGTCCCTGAGCATAATGTCTCGATCTGTGTACTTTATTTTCTTTACGAACTTAGCTTTGCAAGTCTTATCGTGTCTTTTTTTAATTCTCTCTTCGTATCAACCGCCTACTACATGTGCCAAAACTTAGCATTTGGCGGAATGAGATTTTAACACAATCGTTCTTTTCATGTCTACGAGCATTGTTACAGTATGTACAATGTCGTTCAGATCGAGATGGATTTTTGAGTATCGTCCCTTCACTAGACTGTACGTATTCCATAATGGTTGAATAATGACTAAAGTATTTTTTGACGTGACGTATAATAAATCGATGAACGCCGGCTGCACGCACAAAAAAGGATGATTCATTGTCCCTTTACGCACATTGTCCCGTTACGCTTTGTCCCGTTACGCTAATTGTACGCTTGCACCGCATCTATCTCTCTTCCACTCGATTGGAACAACCATCCATTTGACTTTTTCGGGGCAGATTAAACTTGAAACACTACTTTTCCTATCATCGTCCTATCCTTAACAGAATAACAGATTGGTAGAAGTTAAATAGCAAACATGTATAAACGTTATAGTAAAAATAATCTGTTCGTTAAAGTAATAAACATATTTTAATTAATGAGTGCAAATAAAAGTAAATTTATCAATTAAATTGTAGATTTGATTTCACTCCTTCTTTGTATCCATACAAAATAGTGATAAATCAATAAAAATTATTCAATTTAATTCATAAAGTATGCAATCATTTCATTAATGTTTTGTTATGACATTGTCACGTTAAACTATCGTCCGTAAACTGACTTTACAGACAACAAATTTTTTAGTTACGTCGTATTTTTATGTGTGAGCATTAGAAATTTTTCCGACAATCTTTTTTTTTATTTTGAAAAAGTCATTCCCCAAGTAGTTTCAGTACTCTCCATCATATTTCCTCATTCGATGTGTTGTAAAAGCAGCCGCTGTTTGATGTAGGATGCGGGATGCTCACTCACAAACTCAAGAGAAGGAGTGCTCCGCTAGATCTCAAGATGAAAGGAAATTGACGTCATCTAAAAAATTTAAAAATAGTGAATAATATCATGGCATAGCAAGAATCACAAGATAATCTATTAACATATAAGCAACCATCATGTATCAGTTGTCTGTATAAGCAGTCTCTGTTGTCTGTATATGCTGTCGCTGCTTTGTGTGGAATGCTCCCTCACGATCCCAACAGATGGAAGGCTTCGTTAGACTTCAAGGGGGAAAGGAACATGACATTAGTGTTCTTATTGGTTCAATGGTATTTCTCAGCAGTTCCAAAGTAATGCATTGTGATATGGTTGTTGCCAGATTAACAGGAAAGCTTATTGATAGTCAAATAATATACTAAAATGATAATTAAATGTAAATAAAGTAACTAACATATATCACAAACAGAACTTGGATCAACAACAATATGAAAAACTTCAGTCAATTTATTCCAAGTATTTTGCAAAAAAAAAAAATATATATATATCAACTTACAGAGAATTGTAGACACATTAAAAACTTGGATCACATTCAGAAAACATATGGCATTGTCATAATTCAGTGTGTTGTACAGACAGTAGCTGTTTTATGTGGGATGTAAGATGCTACCAGATCGCAAGAGAAGGAGGGCTTCGCTAGAACTCAAGGGGAAGGGAAATCTTCTTGTGTTATAATGTTTCTCGGTTGTTTTAAAAGTTGGTAATCGTCTGAGTAATGAATATTTGTATGTCTGAATTCCACCTGATAAAATATATATTAAAGTGGTGATTTGGCAACAATAATTAAGCAAATAATACGAAAATTTTATAAAATTAACTGTCATTAGGAAAAAATACATGCAGAGATTTTTTCTCATAAATAATCAGGAGTACACGGAGAAATCCAACTAATATTACCAGGAATAATTAGGAGTACACGGAGAAAACCATCAGAATTCTTGCCAAGAAAAGTCTGAGCACTCGGAGAGAACCAAGAGAAGTCTTGAAATTCCAGCTCATTGAATGCATTTAGATATATGATTGTATACATGATCAAATACTATAATAGCTAAATACGTTTTATGAATATGCATACTTTCAACAGACATATGATAAGCATATTATTATGCGAGGCAATGCATACTATAATTGTATATTATGCTAAACATATTATTATGAAAGTAATATTGTATATATATTAATAGTCTAAATGTAATATGTTACAATAGTAAATTGTACTCGATCGCAAGTATGCTGGTTGTTAGTAAACCTATTAAAGTTTCTCTCGTGAAGCTCGTCTTAAATTTCACCGTTTTCAAAAGTAGTACAAAACAAAGGCATCCATTCCTCAGGTGTCACTTGCAAAGCAACAAACGACTTTGTTTACGGACGATGACAACCGTATAAAGTTGTTTACTAACGCTGTTGACATAACGTTAGTGCCAGAAAGTTATGTAGACCATCTGCACTATTTTTGATAACACTCGAAATTGATAAGACCTACATGACACAGGTTATTTATGTCATCCCAACGGGTCTGCTATCAAAACAGCGTGCTGTTGGGGATAACACAGACAAGCGAGGCGGGTAAAAACTACTCTTTGGTAAAGTGGTTGTTAAGGAAGTGAATGAGGGGGGGGGGGGGGATAAAGGGCGTGTCTCACTCGGCGCAAGGCCCCGTCGCTCCATTAGCGGAGGCGCAGCGCTGTCGGAATTTACGACGAGCACATGAAACAAGATGCGTCCAACTCCCAGGGCGCTGATTGGTGCTCGCGTTGTCACGTCGTATATAACGTCCAGGAGCCTATAGTGACGGGTGTGCCGGCGTCGCAGCGACTCGTTATTCATGCGATAGCGTCACCGGGGCGTCCTTCCCCTCCCCTCACGCGCCAGTATCCGCGTGTAGGGGCGGAAACTACCCCCGCCCCCACACGCACACACCATGTTCCGCTAATATTCATTGTCTCAGAGGAAGGCCAGTAAATAACTGAAATAGGTTGAAGCCGCGGCTCCATGTAGGCTATCAAATTGTCGGCACCAGTTTTTTTTCTTTTATCGAGGACAATTTCTACGAATATTACACTGCATAAAAGTATTGTATTTCAATTTATTTATTTTTGTTAATTTTGTCGCCAGACTATTTCCATTTCCTAGCTGCGGTTTGTGATGAGTCAGGCAAAAATTCGTCAGAGAATATAAATGTTTTTCTAAGCTCTCTCGTTAGGGTACCACTTTCAGAATTAAGTAAAAAATCTTATTTTCAGGAAAAAATTTTAGTTATTTACATAAACAAAAAAAACAGCATGTTGAGCCTTAAGAACTCAACTCGTAAAGTTGCTTAAAAATACCACCAATTATTCTCAAATTGCGAGAAAATGACACAAGTAGGGACTTTGAAAATGGCCTCTTTTTCCACGTAAAGAATTAACCAAAACTATATTCATTAAAAAAAAGCTGTTATCCCTGGAAATAATGAGTCAGTTTTTTTGGAGCAATTAACGCTAGATTTTTTTGTTCGATGAAACTATGACTACAATCATAAATATTTGTACGTTTATTTTTCGCGTTGAGCTTATATAAATTATTTATCAGAGGGTTTCAGTTAGGCTATATTTCGAAGCGGAAGAAAAAACAGGTACTCGGAAATAATACGTACGACGTGTTAAAGAGCAACAGCAGCTGCTAATCATGTGACTCATTTCTAATGACAAAGTTTGGTTTCAGAAAATCGTTAAAAAAAAAAAAATTTGAAGTCTATAAACAAAAGAAGTAGGTAATGAAATGTTAATCCGGATTGCGGCTGAGAGATTATTTCGAGAGTTAACCGCCTGGAACTGACATCGTTTAATGAACGGCTTCCACGGCAGTGTCTAACTCTGCAAACACGACTCTGAAGACCATTTCCAAATCGTAAACGCAAATTGGTTCCGCTCGAGTCGATTTAAATTCGCGCTGGCTGGCCGCCGACCGCGCAAGAGCTCCGCCCTCTGTTTTCTTTTTTTTTTCTTTTTTTCCTTTCCCGGTGGAAAATATTCTGAGCGGGTCGTAAACCGAAGAAAATTGGCGCCAAGACAGCTTTACTCTGCGCATAAAGCCGGTGCTATTACCGCCGTGTACATAAAGCCTCTCAGACGCGCCACGAGTCGGTAATTGGAGTGCGCCCGGGCACTAGGCGGGTAGCCCGCCATTTGCCAGCCCCTCGCCTGTCCGCAAACACTCCCCCCCCTCCCCCTGCACTCCCTCCACCGTCCACCCCGGCGGCCGCCCAGAGCTTACGACATCTCTTAAGCGGTTATCGCGCTGAGCGTTACATTTTTTAACACTGTCCGCATTTTCGGAGGTCCACCCTCCACACCGCGTGGAGGTGTGAGGGAGGGGGGATGTCGAGGCGAGAGAGCTCCACCCCCCCCCCTCCCTCCCTGCGCCGGAGGTAAAAACCTGATGACTCGGGGGTTCCCGTGCAATCTGCGGCGATGCCGGCACATGGGGCCATCAGAGGCCCTCCTGGAGGGAGTGTACCACGCTGATGTCGTCAGCGCCATTTCTCAGGTCCACAGTTGTCGCCATGTAGTAATGTCTTGAAACTTCTTGTGGGAACTTCATACACATATATTTTTTTTTTTGAAAATACGTGTTTTGGAAATACACCATACGCATTTTTCAGACTTGGTAGATTTGAGTAAACATTGACAAACCGATATTACGTAGAGACCGGAAAAATTCGCGGTTTCAATGACCTCTAGGATAGACTCCATGATACTCTATGTACTGGGACGAATTTCACCTGCTCATTGGATACTGACTCGTGACACGCGTCAACTGGGATGCTTGTGATTTGATACGTCTTAGAGTTCTTCAGATAAACGGTGGTCCAATCGCTGACTCAGCATTAAGGTGTACGAGTTTGGAGTCTAGCCTATCGCGAAATGACCACGAGAATTTTTTCCGGTCTCTAGATATTAGGAACTCCTTACTTCCAAGTACACCTGTCAGTACACAATAGGACCTCTCTGTTAATGCGCCACGGCAGTCTAGCCTCGTCGACTTCCGCAGTGCAGCCGGCTTCCAGCTTCGGGATTCGGCTGGTGCAGTGATGCCAGTTCATATAGGTTTACATTTAAATTTAGTCTCACACCTTGTCGCCATATTTTACGTAACAAAACAATTGAACTTCACAATATTATTAATTTAAAATGGAATGACTCGCTTGTTGGTAATGAAAAATTACAAACTAATCAAACATTTTAAAAAATTAAGACTTTTTTAGAATACTCGCCTCCCGGTGATCTGGAATCGATATCCACGTAGTCAAACTCGGGTTTTTCGCGATTGGCAAGCGTGGTGGACTTTGCCACGAGCCGATGGATATTTTTCTAGTTTCTCCCTTTTCCCCCACAAATTCAATTCCAACAAAATAATATTCTCATTTCATCAAATTAATTGTCTCTTTATGACCTGGTTTTGAATATGGTTGTGAATATGGTGTGAAACTGAAATGACTTTTACGTGATTCGAAACTGATTATTAATATTAAACAGGAAGCGCTCAAATTTTTTAAAATATAATCACACTTCTGTGTAGTCAGGGTAGCTACGAGTATGGTATGGAAAACCATATAAAGCAAGGGCATATTAAAATGTCCAGGAAATTCCAAAAAACAAATAATCCCGTCAACTCGCGAAAACTCAGTTTTGCTTTCAAATACTTCTCTCGCCTTTTCACCTACGTGTTCCTGTAATTTCCTTTTATTTTCATTTAACAAAAAAATTAAGGTCGTTTAGAATAAAACTCTTGTATATTGTAGTCGAAAAATTAATTTCACTCCGAACACCACATATAATTTTAGCAACCAAAACACCTAATTTTCTTAAATTTTATGGGAATATTAATATAATTGAACTATTAAACATTTAATTTGTTTATAATAGCCAATCTCTGAATATTTGCTTAATCGAATAGCATTTACGGCCTTAAACTGCAAAAAAATATAACAAATGCACACTAAGCATAGCCTAATTTTTAGCGTAAGACGCGCGAACGATGTGCGATTTTATTTGTTTCTTTCAGAAAAATCCGACATTAAATTTTAATGAAATATATTTGACTTTAAAGTAATATAATAAATTATGCTTGATTTTCATAGATAACTTCAAAAAAATTAATCGATACAAAATGCTTAAATAAATTATTTCATTTGATATCAGGATTAATAATTAGTTACTTTTGTAAACTGCATGATCTTTAATAAGTTATAGCTTTACCAACTATCATAGGATAATTTATTGTAATAATTGTAATAAAATTTACCAGACTAAATTAAATTTTATAAAATGAAACTACTTTTATTGCAAAATATACATTTCTAAAAAACCTTAGGTTAAGACCAAAACTCATTCTTTATTCATGCTAAGTACTAATATTTTACTATTTTTTTATCTTATCCTAAATACTTATACCGAAATCTTTATGTTTAATTAAGGCAAAATTTTTGAAACAAGTATGATTGAATTTCGTTATTTTTTAAGGGAAAAAAATATTTTTGTTGATACTCTGTTATTTCAATGGAAAGGATTTTAGGGGGGGGGGGGGGGGAGGGACTATTTAACAGAAACTTGTAATGAAACTAAAAAAAATTCATGCGTGCTTATCTCTAATTTTGATAGAATGAACACGAGACTCGAGTCAATTAGAATGACACGATAAAAAAATAAAATATATTTTCAAGCGGTTTGAAGGAATACTTTTGGCTCGAGAGTATCGTTGTAGATCATCACGCCGGAGTCTAGCTGTAACACATATTGGTCTGTTTCTGAGCAATCAGCTTGGTGGCAGGTGGAAAGAAACTTTATAATTGATTAGTCGTCCGATAATCAAACTACAAAATTTGCTGTAAGATACCATACTTGCTTAAAGTTAGCCTTTCCACTATTGACTATTGAATTGTGGCTTATTTTTACGCTGTTTAAGATTGTTTGATATCAATTATTTGACGTTGCAGCTTTTATAAATGGCATGAGAAAAAATTATTTTTCTTAGTTTATTACTTTAACCTCTATTTGCTAAAAAGAACCCTTTTTAATAGATCAAAATTTATTCCTTTTTAATTCTGGTATTTGCCCTCTAGCCAAAAACGTTATGGAAGCAGACAGGACCTTTCTGTTTCCACTTGTATCACTTTTAAAACTTTAAATAAATAAACCCGATCCATATTATATTTGACTCGAGAGTGTTCAGTATTGTTTCACTTTCATATCTATCGACTTGCTCTCAAAGATTTCCGGGTGCTTGAACGGAAATCAAACGAGACCCCGCTTTCACTAGGTAAACAATGCGTAGATTTGCAAGGAATTCTAAAACAAAATGGACGTGCAGATTAATTATAATGTTGGGCCATTTTTATTTATTGAAAGTAAGACCAATGTTATTGTTTATCTCGAGCAATATTTTTCTCAAAGGTTTCGGATATTTTTTATGTGTAACTTAAAAAAAAATATATTTAACATTTAAAGTAAGTTAAGTAGTTTGCAAGCATGCGATTTGTAAACAACTATTTATTCAATTTTATATAAAAAAAACAATTTAAATGAAAATACTGTCTAAACTCTGAATTTTAAGACATTCTGAGTGTAAAAAAAATCATGCCACTTTCAATTTTTATTATTTTTATTTTATGATAATGGGTAAGGTGTTAATACTTGCAATGGCATGCCAATTAACTAATTACTTTAATATTAACATGAAAATTTACACAAGTATCCTTTTTAATATCTTGAGGCCCACATTCAGTAACAATATTGTGTGTTCAAGAAGGAAGAAGTAAAAAATAAATGTATTTTAATGGGTAAAGCCGTGTGATGTCCAGTTTGTATGATATTATTTTTAAGTTTCAAAAAAAATATTTAAAATAAGTAGATTAATGACAAACTCTATTTTATTTCAATGATTTTGCTCTAAAACTATTCCTAGCTAGCAGGACAAAAATTTAATTATTTGATAGTGCCTATTTTTTGAGAAAACATACCTTCAGACACAAATATATAATTTAGCACATATATAAGAGTAATCTTATAGGCCATTCTTTACTACCTGAAAAAAAATTATTATTTTAAAATAATAAACCCAGTTACATTTATCATTTATTGTGCGCGACAACTGACAAATTTAAAAGCATTTATAAGTATAGCCAGAAAAGTTTTTGTAACATTTTCCTGCATGCATTGAGATTAAAAGGAACAATAATCGTTATAAAGGTATATTCTGAAACATAAATTAACTGAGGAATAACGTTCTGATGAACAGTTCACCGAGGTACAGAGGATTCAGTGCAGTGCTTTAGGAAAACTAAAAACAGGGCCCCATCGAAGTTTACTGTCTAACAATTTCACGTTACTTTTGTGTTGTAAGGGCCGAGGTAAGGGAAGAATGCTGATGGTTTGCGTGTGGATCTATGGAATTTGGGGCCAGAGGAAAAATGAGGGGGGGGGGGGGTTACCGTGTTGTCCCTCTGAAGGGGAAACAAGGGTGAAAGTTAGATGGAACATAGAACACTATGTTGCGAGAGACGCTATTTTTATTATCAAGATATTGAAACAGAGCATGTAACATGCGATGTATTAAAAAATAGCATCGAGTAGTAAGTTATTCGCGATGAAGTGTACATTCTTCGGATAAGCGCAGCTACCCCAAGACAGCGAAAAATAATTTACAAATATAAAAGTAATAAATGAACTAAACTCAAAAAAGAGTAAAGGAATGATTCACAGAAGAACTTTATTCAGAATATATATTTCTTGGAGCTCTTTGCAATAAAATTAGTTACTCGCTCCCCGAATTAAGTCAACTAAGAAAAGAATTAACTTCATTTAACAATCTACAAAATTTGACAAATGACGTGGATAACTATTTTATGGGAGCCTTTAACAAATACTTTTAAAACTCGCTCCAACTCAATAAAATGCATATCAATCACAAATCATTATTAACTATCAACTTGAAATTAAATAAACTTGTGTTACACTTAAGATTATTACAACATTAATTTTCTGTGCGAGTAGAATGAGTATAAAATGAAATAAAAGGACACCACTCGGAAATCTGTGTGGTGACTCGTGGAACACTCGCCTCGAAGTTCGTCGGTGATCCCCCAGTCCAGGAATTTGTAATGATCCTATTTCTTGTACTTTTGTGTTGTTTCTATTGTATCGTGTATTTATTTTTGAGCACGAAAGAGCTGAGTCAGCTGGAGCGTGCTATTTTCTTGGCTGTTGTGTTCTATTGTAACTATGTATTTTACTGCTGAAATAAATGAATTTAAAGAATTTAAAACTAAAAATTGGAGAGAGTTGCCTCGTCAAGTTGACTTGCCAGCCGAGTGGTGCGCGCCTTCCCCTGCAGCACCTGACCCGGACTTTGATGGCGGCCACGATGACTGGAACACTATCTCCCTGTCGCGATACAAACTGCTGGGTGACGTATTCAAAATTTGTGTGTCCGTTTTATTTTTTAATTTAAAGAGTCTTGAGCATATCTCCCCGTGCTACAATAGGTTATCTTGGCTAAAACTGTACAAAAGACAACAGTTCCGTTCCCGTTTATACTGCTTATGAAAACATTAATGACACAGGTCCCGTCCTATCTTGCAGACAAGTTTCAGTTCCTTGGTTCACGTCGTGGTATAGGCAAATGTTCTCAGAGTAATAATTGTTCTTTGCTCATCCCCCAACATAAGACAGCTGTATACTCAAAATCTTTCTCTGTGACTACTGCTCGTGCCTGTAATGAAATACCCGAGTGAATCAGACTGCAAAATTCTCTTTCTGTGTTTAACAAAACATTATTCGCTTACTTGCTTAACTCTGATAGTCAGGTTTAGCTGTGGTATCAGATATGTGTGATTTAATACATATGTGTAAATGTACGTGTATATGTATGATTTATTGTAAGTAAATGTATTTTGTTTGCGTCTTCGTTAGTTTTTACATAAGTGTTTAAGTTATTCAATAGCTTTAAACCGGTATAACTTTAGCATTAGATAGATTTTAAAAAATCCTTTTTATAATATGCCTATAATATACTATACTTTAGGTAGCTCATGTGTATCTTATATGCTAATTTTTTGTTATTTTCATATTTGTACTGATATGTAAATTCAGTTTTTATTTAAATGTATATGTGACAATTTTTGGTATGTCTAGGCTATAATATTTATCAGGTTTACTTTGCATGTACCTAGTCAGTAAAGATGTATGTGGTTACGTGTAAGACAAGGTGGTACGCCTTAACTTCGCCGCTAAAAATAAGGCAATGAATAAAGAAATAAATAAAGATTTCCCAAATCGTCGGACCTCCACATTTGTCACAATCTTTTGCAGTGAACCACCAACATGAAGATGCAAACTCCCGTTAACAGTTCCGATGAGACACAACTGACGCAACAGGTTCGTTACAGTTCGGTTACGTCGACAACGACTCGTCGTCGAAGTCCATATCACGCTGTGTTACACTGCCACTTCAGCCTGCATCTGTCCAAACACACTAACAATGCCGCTTGTTGCTTACTGACGACTTGTGCCAATCATGCATTGACCTTATTGCTTACTAGCTCACTCGCATTCGCCCGACGAGTAAAATTATGACTGTCGTCGACGAGTATTTTATGACCACAGGCCTTATTTCCACCAACATGAAGGTCCTAATTCCACAGAGCGAGTTTCTACTAACTACTCTTTCAGCTAGTCCTAACTCGCTGCACGAGTTCTTAGAGCAAATACACCTACTTCTTCACTGCACTGTCACCTCTTCAACTGTAACAGGTTCAGCAGCGCTGATTGTGTTTAGTTCGAACTGAGCCAGAAATATTTAATGTCCACATTACCAGTCTGTTTCGTAGTTCGGTAGTTGGTCGGGCAATGTGACATTATTGTAGCAGTGGCTGCTAGGGTGTAGACGAGTCTTGATGGAGAGATCCCCTCACTCTGCTTTACTAGTTGTTTTTTTTAGTTATTTTTCCTAACCTAACTTAAATCTATTAGTGTTCGGGAGAGGTCTGGGTAGGGAAGACTCTAAGTGCGTCACAGACCGAAGCCTATACGCTCTAATCATGCAGGTTGTGAACCATGCAGGAGTGGTAGCATGCATCATGTGCTAGGAGGGGATTGGCCAGCCATGGCAACAATTGGCGCCATGACTAACTCCGCTCACTGACTATATCTATACTAATATTATAAAGCTGAAGAGTTTGTTTGCTTGTTTTTTTGTTTGTTTGAACGCGCTAATCTCAGGAACTACTAGTCCGATTTGAAAAATTCTTTCAGTGTTGGATAGTACATTTATCGAGGAAGGCTATAGGCTATATTATAATATCAATAACATTAGGGATCCTTACTAAAAATCCAATTTAGAATCAAATACGTTGGAGGGGGTTAGATACAACATGCAGTACACGTACGAAGTGTGTGTTGACAATGCCGCAGGCGCTAGAAGTTTATTAAGCGAAATACCACTCACTGACTCACTCAACCGAGATCTTCAAAACTATACAGCCGATTGACTTGAAATTTAGCATAGTTACTCATTTTGTGATGTAGACGCTCACTAAGAACGGATTCTGCTGAAATCCAATCCCAAGGGGAGTTTCGGGGGCGTAATATATCAACATTTCCAGTTTTTGGTAGGAAATCACCATGGCAACGGCTGTTGCTTTGTTGATGTTTCATTCGTCTCTATGGCAACGACTATTTCATTGTTAGTGCAGTCCTCATCACCGTTGAAATTTTGCGGGTACTTTAAATATCAAAAATTTCCCTTTTTTTTAAGTATATATATTTTACAGACTTGAAAATTCACAGAAATGTTCCGTATGTTACGCAGGATGACCATTTCCGAAAATTAGATCCAATGGGTGGTTAAAACCAGGCAACAGTGGGTACTTTGCATGAGAACAGGATTTAGCATTTTTCATGCCTTCTGCGTCTCCATGGCAACGGGCATCGCGCGACAGTGGCGTACCCACAAGGAGGGGCATGTATAATGAGCGGCGCAAGAGTGATCTGCCTGTAGACTGCCGTAGCGAAGTACGGGTACATCAGTTGTACGTTGCGTGCACGAGTCGGAAAACCATCGGTGCTATTAATTTTCTCTCCGGTACATTATACAGCATTGTAATAAATTTTCACTGAAATTTTTATTTACCATTACTGTAAATGGGAGATGTGGCTTAATTTTTTTCCATTAGTATAGCCGTGCGAAGCCGGGTCGGGCAGCTAGTACTAGAATAAAACTAGATAAGTTGGGCCCAGGTAAAACCTTCATAGACACAGGGAAAATCCTGGGCACTGACATGCGGGATGAAAAAATTTCATTCACTAATAAAAAACAGGTTGATTACAGGAAACAGAACCGGAAGAAGAGTTGGACAGAGTAGAAAGAGTCTACCATGTGGGGGGTTGGGGGCTTGACAATTGTTGTCCGCATTTGTTTCGGTGGCACTGGTTGTTTCGGGAGCAACCTTTGTTGTTTCCCGCCAGGCTGCCAGCCAGCCTATGCTTGATTCTGGCCAGTCTTGGCCTCCTTATAGTCGGCGGGCTCTGTGCCCGCACTATCTCAAACGAACCAGAAGCTCCAGGTCACTTCTTCTTCCTTTTGGGTGGATGGAAGGGATGGGCAGGTCATGTGATCGGTCACGTGGTTCCCCCTCCACGTCGCGCACAACACAAGGTAGCTGCTGTGGAGCCTTGCTGGGAGGATATGCTAGCGGACACGTGTAGCGGTTGGACAACATTCAGGGGCAATGTTATTTAGAGTCGGGAAACATACCAATTGTTACAATAGGTAATACAACCGCAAAAACCGGAAGGGTTCTGGTGTTATACCATATTTCCCAGATAAATGAAGATTCCTGAATTTTGAAGAAAAAAAACATTAACAGTTTTTTTAAAGTATTTTGGCGCATTTCTGACGTCTCAGAAATTCTATGAATTAGATTATTGTTTTGAAACATCTTAGCTTTCGGTATACGGCATTTGTTTGGTAGGAGTAATTTCCTAAATTGAACGGAAGTCGCATGGAACGAAGTTGTGTAACCACGGTGCTGCCATCTCTGGCGGATGGAACGTGCCAAAGTTCGCAAGGCCAAAGTGAAACATTGTATTATTAAGTGTTTAGTGAATTTTAACAAGATGGGTAGTTCTTTATAAAAGATTCCTTTTTGAAAATCAGATCCAAAGCTGGGGTGGGGTTTAGTATTATTTCAAGTAATTTTTTTTTCGCTTTTACCGGAGCCGTTTCATTATAAAGTTTAATATTTTTCTCTGCAAATCGAATGATTCGATAGTCGACATAGCTGCTTCGGTAGCGAATTCTAGCGACAGATGTGATCAAGCAGCCATAACTGTAGTTGAAAACGCAATTTCCGTATATTTATCACGTTCGGCATTACTTTAAAGAATTCTACGTTAAATCTCGTTATTATAAGTAACCTACGCTCGTATGTGCCACGTGAGAACACGTGAATTTTCTCGTTGCCGAGGTTAGCTGCAACACATCTCTGGCGAGTACTAAAAGACTAGCTCACATTTTTTTTTTAAATATTTATCGCTACAGTGGTTGGGGGGGGGGGGGGTGCCATCGCCCACATTCCCCTCACAAAGGACCGTCACTGGGCGGGGAGGATTAGTGTGGAGGGGAAGGCACATTTCAACTCGCAGGGAATCAGCCCCGGGGGCCAACGAGCCTAGTTCTTTACACGTGACGTCTCGTCGGTGTGCGCAGTTCTGGGCGCAGATAAGCCCTCCAACCCCCTCGGCTCACGGCCCTTACGCCCTGCGCACCGGCGCTCCCGCGATACCGCCGGCTAATTTGTTGACAAAATTTCTTATGCCGGGGCGTGGCGCAGACTCGAAAACCTGCGATCAGCAAGACCGCACGCCTGCCAACCCCTCGCCGACACTTATCCCTGCTCGCGCCGCGCCGAAGCCATCACCCGCGCGGCTCAGCGCTCTGCGGGGAGGACCCCGTGTTTCACTTTATCGGAGGAGGTGGAAGGATATGGAAGGGGGAAAAAAGGAAGTGATCTGCGCGCTGGGAGGCTAAGGTGGTGCGTTCAGTAATGGACGTGTTATCTCTCGCTTAGCAGCCCGCTGGCGTCGAACAGGCTCCAGTGGGTAAACACGCCGCGGGAAAATGCGCGCTTCGTTAAAAAAAAGGTGCGCTACATCTCGTTTACATCGCGTCTGGGATGCCTCGCCGGTTATGCACACACGTTTCCTTTATCACCGCGCGAGACTTCGGTTGAGAAGAACTAGCTCGCCGCGACTTTACCTACACAAGAAGATACGTGAATGCACGTCGCAAGCTGGCACGATGGCCTAACAAGATATTAATAACGAGTTTATGAAGATTTAGACTAATTTTGACACATCGAGAAGAAACAATAAAAAATTTTCATGATTTTTTTTTTGTTCAGAAGTGATTTACAGCATAGTCTTTGATATATTTTTTTAAAAATATTATTATCCTTACACTCATTGTTCGCCAAAAGTTTGAAAATTAAAAAAAAAAAATTATAACGCCGCCATTAACAACATCTGCCACGGAAAATGTCAATAACTGTTGTGTAAGATCCTTTCTGGACCCGCGAGCTGAGAAACGAACATAAACCATCTTGTCAGTGAAAACAAGAGCTATCATTGGCCTCCAGTCGAGGCGAGTGTGTGCTGAACTGAAAGCTGGCTTGCGGTGACATTCGGAACGTGGGTCGTACTCCTAAATTTCATTGAAACATTCAGTTCACATTCTAGTCTGCTAAATTACACACTGAAATATTTATTTTTCGTATAACATCAAGACAATTATAAAAGCTGATTGGGAGATTTTATTTTACTGGGGAAAAAAAAACACCGTTTTGTAAGCATAATCATACTATATATTGATTTTTATGATAAACATAATATGTAAGGTTAGTTTTACAACTATACAAAATATTATGAGCATATTAGAAACAAATTATTTTTTCTACGTATTTATACTGATTATATTAGTAAAAATATTAACTACGAATATTTTATGTAACGAATTAAAACTATTAGGAAAATTAAAATCTTGCGATTAATATAACAAATAACATGTCATTTGAAATTTAAATCAGGTGAAAGGCATTACGTAATTTTTTAAGATTTTTAGTCTGATTTTTTCTGTTATACGTGTATAAATTTATGCGGCAGGAAACAAATTCATAGTTTCGATTTATTTTTCAGTTTTTCAATAATTTTTATAAAAATTTGAAGATATCTTTAACTTTTAAAACAGAAATAAAATATTATTCCTACACGCCAATTTTGTTGTACCTAAAGAATTTTAAAAGTCTGAGTGCGTAATTTTCCCTGAACATCCAGAAAGATAAATAGAAAGTAAGACTTTTACAATTTTAATTTCATCACCATTATTATTATTATTGCAGTCTTTTACTGTAAATGCTTCAATATGAAGTCAAAACATTTTAAACCAGTGTTTAGTACTATTTAATTTATTATCCCTATTGCGTGCTCTATCAAGTACCAACAGAAGAGAGCTCTACCACGTGGTCCAAAGATGAGAGTATTGTGATAGTACCCATTGTGATACAAATTTTGCTAATTATTATCACACTCTCAACAAGAAATAGTCTCAAGAATTTGTCAACCTTAAGACACAGCACAAAACAGTTTATATACAGTTATTTGTATACTTCCAGTCATAGAGCCAATTCATTCGAGTTATGGCATGATTTAAGGATGGCTTTTATGTTTCACTCAGTGTTTTACGCAGGAATATTGCACCGGCGCACTAGTGCTATCTCATTGTGCTACCCCCTGGATCTACGTCCTGGTTTTACCTCCTGGTGCTAGCCTTCTGGTGCTACCTCATTGTGCTACCCCATTGTTATACTTCCTGGTGCTATTCTTCTGGTGTTACTTCACTCGGATAGTTTTATTTAATTTATATTTGATTTTATTTATTGAATATAAATAAGAGTGTAAATATTTTTTTTATTTATATGTATCCTAAGGATTTATATTATAATTTGATATATTTGCAATGATAAATAAATATAAGTAGTATATAATAGGGCATCCGGGGACAGGGTCCAGGGTGTGGTGTCTGTGGTGTTTTCCGCCATCTTGGATTGTGACGCCACGGCGGCCATCTTGGATGGTTGTGACCTTGACCTTTGACCTTGACCTTGACATTTGACCTTCAAAATGTGTCAAAATTTGCCAAAATTGGGCAAAAATTGCCCAAAATTCCTCAAAATTTCCATTTCTGTGAAAAAAAATTCCGCCAAAATTTTTTAAAAAATTCTACAAATTAAAAATTTCTCTTTTCGAGGGAAAAATTCCCGTTTCGAGGGAAAATTTCCCGTTTTTAGTCCTTAAAAATCCCGGCGGCTAGAAATGTCCATATGTAGGCTTATGCATCCATGTCGACAGCCTCCGATAAGCCTCACGTCATCATGGAATATGTCATCTTGGATAATGACATCACCGTTGCAATTGTCGTTATGGTCGCCATCTTTAACTTTTTTATTTACTATCCGATTTTAATGAAAAAAAATTTAAAATTTATAAAAAAATCACTTAACAAAAATTTTATGAAACATATTTAAAAAACATACATTAACGACACGGAGCTAGGAGTCCTCGGTTCGAACCCGACGAGTGCAAAAAAAAATAAAAATGACGACCGATCCTTCCCCTGTGGTGGGTGCTGGCATACTGACTCCCACCACTTATTTCAAAGCATATATATCGTCACCTAGTATGACGTCATGTCCGCCATCTTGTCTTCGATGCTGGAAGCCATCATCATTGTATCGTTGGCTAGAGTGCGCTAATGACATGTTAGTTTAAATCTTATCCGCTAGAGTGCAATAATTAATTATTGCTGGGACACTCGCCATCTTGAAATTTGGCCGCCATCTTGAAAATCCGTAATTATTTAGCAAGAAATTCAGGAAAAGTTCCAAAATTCATTAAATAAATCACTCATTAATTTACATATATATTCGAGACTTGGTTCGATACCTGAACGATACAAATAATCTTAATTTTTATGTAAAAATACCTAAAAAATTACAGGTTTGAGAAAATAAAAACACCGCAAGTTCTTTTACAAACATAATATTTATTACATAATTTCTATTTTACTACAGGATCACCTGCGAAGGTTAGCAATCTTACAAACATTTAAGTCCGCATTGGCGTGAAATGACTAATTCTTAGCTCCAATCGGTTTATACAAGACAGAGTCCAACCAGATCCTTTACAGACATAGTCCTCCTCTTCTTGACAGAGTTTCTGGATACCTTGTTTAACAGTTTGATTGACATCGTTAGAACTGTAAATTACTGCAGCCGATGTCTTGAATGCACACTTCTTCACTTTGTCATCGAATGGATAAGGCTTTCCATATATACAGTCCAACCACAAGTTATATTTCAAAGGTCCGTTTTTTGCTACGTCATCAGTAAGCTGATTGATTATGTCCTGTCTGATATCATCAAGAAAATTACAAATGTCCTTCAACTCACTTAACGTACTTGGATAATAGTAGTCTTTCAATGTTACACGAAATGCAGACTGCGCCAAGTAGAAGCCATTATCGTTCACTTGTAATGCTCCGATCACAGTCTTAGGTTTATTTTCATGTTCAGATGCCACAGTAATCGGTTGCTGCACATCGGTTTTTTTACTTGTACGCTCACGAGTCACCAATCTAAACTCAGGAGTCGTAATTGCTGCAGGTAGTTCTGCAGTAGGCGCACGGACTTCACCTTTACAGTTTATTGCATGTCGGCGCAAATTATCAATTCGAGTAAACCATTTATGACACTCGTCACAGCGAAACTTCATGCGAGAAGGATTCTTCGTACATTTACTCCTCTCATGTCTCCGTACATCATGTGCAAATGCAAACGTCATGTCGCAGTAGCCACAAGGATGCCTAGTTGAAGACAAACCCGAACCAGATGTCGCTGTTACTGCAACTGTACCATTTCCAGGCATACTCTTATGCACATCAATGCATCGTTGTTGTATAGAAACCTTTACTTTCTGCCGCACTGCAGGACCTTTACATGTCTCCAAGTGATGCTTCAAATTAACATTTCTTGTAAATTGCTTGCGACACTTAATACAACCAAACATTTTACGATAAGGGTTCTTGGCACATTCTCTCTTCTCGTGTCGACGAGCATTACTGACGTTTGAGAAAATCTTGTCACAGTAACGACATCGATGTTCGTTAGTTGTTGACGATTCGCCATCCATTGAAGTCTCCATCGAGGGCGAAACAGCGTTCGTCGAGGTTTCCTGTACAGCCAGCACTACCGGCATTAAAGTCTCTTCTTTTGGTGGTATCACGTCTGTTGAAATCTCCTCCAGTGTTGACGTCACCGTTGCCAACGGGATCTGCACCTTCTCCATCGTAGCTGTCGTCAAGGTTCCCGTAGTCGACGGTACAACCTCCATCGAGTTTGACGTTAAAGACGGTAAAGATGCCATCGAGGTCTCAAGAACAGCTAATTGACACGACTTATGCACCAGAAGAAACAAACTAGGTGATCCTTACACCGCCGACGTCAGTAACAAAATGAGCGTCCTGCTGTCTAGGACTCGTTTATATACATGCACCGTATGGAATAATACGCTTGTCAAATCAAGAACTATGTACAATAATACTAGAGTCAAATCTACAAATTAAAAAAGAGGACCATTTGATCGAAAAAAAAATTCGATCTCTCCAATATACGCCAGGCTCCAAGAGCTACAATTCACGTCATCAGATCCATCTACATTTTGCTCCTATACTTCAATTGACCATTAGCTGCAAGTACTCCAACAGCTCCATCAGCTCCAACACGTAATGTACGCAATGTACGCGCAATACATGCAATTTACACGCAATAAATGTAATGATTACACAGTACACACAGGAAACGGAACGTACACACAGTACACACAGGAAACGGAATGTACACACAGTACACACAGGAAACTAAACGTACACACAGTACACACAGGAAACGGAACGTACACACAGTACACACAGGAAACGGAACGTACACACAGTACACACAGGAAACGGAACGTACACACAGTACACACAGGAAACGGAACGCACACACAGTACACACAGGAAACGGAACGTACACACAGTACACACAGGAAACTTAACGTACACACAGTACACACAGGAAACGGAACGTACACACAGTACACACACATGAAACGTAATGATCACACATACAGTAGCGGAAACACACACAGGCTTAGTTGGAAAGCAGAATACAAGAAATAAAAACATTAAATTTTTACTTTCAATATTTTATTACTTCTCAACATTACACAAATACAAGTAAAAGAAGCCACTATTGTATGTAGCCAGCTTTCCTCAGTTCTTTGAGTATGAAGGATATTTCTTTGATGCACGGATAGTTTCCTGCACAAAGCGAGCCATGTAGAAGTCTTAGCCGGTCAACCAATATGTTTGGATCTTTCCATGATATGTAATCAATCTCTTCTACCACCATCTTACTTGCTTGTTTATTATAAATACTTTTAATATCACAATCGTCCCAGTGATCATAATAAGCATTATCAGATTTATTTATTATAACACGACGTTTCCATCGTTTCGGTCTCAGGACATCGCCACATTCTTCGATCTTGTCAGCTCTAGGTGCTTCATCACAGTATATGCCTTTGTCAACAGCCTCAGAGTCACTGTAACAATCACTGTAGAAGACATCCTCTTCATCCAGATTACCGTATGAATTCGCTATCGATGATGTCGAAGTGTCTTCATCGTCTTCATGCTTCCTTTTTAGGAGTCCATCATTTTTACAAAGAATGGAGGATCTACTGAATATAGGCTTGAATGTATTCTCACTTTTCACGGTGTTGATACTTCCATTAGTTTCAGTCTTCCCGAAGCCATTAGCATCCTTCAATTTATGTTTTTCCTCACGATCGGGTGAGCTAACACCATCACGCTCAGGACAAGGAAAATTATTGTCATAATGCAGATCACTCTTCTTTAGTCTAGTGGATCCATCGGTGTCCTCTATGCCGTAAGTAGTCTTGACTTTACATGTTCTACCATGTCTTTTTAAGCTGTCAATTCGTGTTAACAACCTGCTACAACGATTACAGCTTAACATGTTGCGTAGTGGGTTTCTAGCACAATCATTCTTCTCATGACGTCTAGCATTCCTTCTCATGACAAAATCTTTGCCGCAGTATCTACAGCGGCTTCCTTCCGATTCAGCTATAGATAACAAACCACGATCCATGGTAGCTTCTGTGACTAATGTTAGATACAAACTGTCAGTTTTCTCCAATTGGAACCATTTCTTAAATAGAGTTTTTTAGATATTTCATCAGCGAGAGTTAGGTTATCTAATGCAAAGCAAATTGATGCAAGTAGTTCCGGCTGTCGTCAACAGATGGCGCCACGTGTTGCTTGCAGGTAAATAATATATATTTCATTAATGTGGGATGCGGAACGCTCACTATCGATCGCAAAGGGAGGTTGGCTTCGATAGTATCCAAGGAGAAAAAAGTTCGTCCTTCCTGCTAGTGCTTCTCAGATTTCTCACGGTCCGCCATCTTGGACTACGACGTCACGGCGGCCATCTTGGATGGGTGTGGCCTTGACCTTTGACCGAAACAACAGGAATGATCACAAGCACACGGATTTACCATCAAAATATTGATAAGAATAATCAGGAGCACACAGAGAAAACCATCACAATATTGGCAAGAATAATCAGGAGCACACGGAGAAAACCGACACAAGTTTTCTGTGATATCATTAAAATACAAAAAAAAAAAATTAAAAATAAAAACGAAAAAAAATTCAAACATTCTGGCTTGTACTAGAACTCTATCTTTGCTCAACAATGAGAAGTTCACAAGCTAGCAGAATGTTTGAATTTTTTTTCGTTTTTTTTTTTTTAATTTTTTATTAATTTTTTTTTGTATTTTAATGATATCAAAGAAAACTTGTGTCGGTTTTCTCCGTGTGCTCCTGATTATTCTTGCCAATATTGTGATGGTTTTCTCTGTGTGCTCCTGATTATTCTTATCAATATTTTGATGGTAAATCCGTGTGCTTGTGATCATTCCTGTTGTTTCGGTCAAAGGTCAAGGCCACACCCATCCAAGATGGCCGCCGTGACGTCGTAGTCCAAGATGGCGGACCGTGAGAAATCTGAGAAGCACTAGCAGGAAGGACGAACTTTTTTCTCCTTGGATACTATCGAAGCCAACCTCCCTTTGCGATCGATAGTGAGCGTTCCGCATCCCACATTAATGAAATATATATTATTTACCTGCAAGCAACACGTGGCGCCATCTGTTGACGACAGCCGGAACTACTTGCATCAATTTGCTTTGCATTAGATAACCTAACTCTCGCTGATGAAATATCTAAAAAACTCTATTTAAGAAATGGTTCCAATTGGAGAAAACTGACAGTTTGTATCTAACATTAGTCACAGAAGCTACCATGGATCGTGGTTTGTTATCTATAGCTGAATCGGAAGGAAGTCGCTGTAGATACTGCGACAAAGATTTTGTCATGAGAAGGAATGCTAGACGTCATGAGAAGAATGATTGTGCTAGAAACCCACTACGCAACATGTTAAGCTGTAATCGTTGTAGCAGGTTGTTAACACGAATTGACAGCTTAAAAAGACATGGTAGAACATGTAAAGTCAAGACTACTTACGGCATAGAGGACACCGATGGATCCACTAGACTAAAGAAGAGTGATCTGCATTATGACAATAATTTTCCTTGTCCTGAGCGTAATGGTGTAGCTCACCCGATCGTGAGGAAAAACATAAATTGAAGGATGCTAATGGCTTCGGGAAGACTGAAACTAATGAAGGTATCAACACCGTGAAAAGTGAGAATACATTCAAGCCTATATTCAGTAGATCCTCCATTCTTTGTAAAAATGATGGACTCCTAAAAAGGAAGCATGAAGACGATGAAGACACTTCGACATCATCGATAGCGAATTCATACGGTAATCTGGATGAAGAGGATGTCTTCTACAGTGATTGTTACAGTGACTCTGAGGCTGTTGACAAAGGCATAGACTGTGATGAAGCACCTAGAGCTGACAAGATCGAAGAATGTGGCGATGTCCTGAGACCGAAACGATGGAAACGTCGTGTTATAATAAATAAATCTGATAATGCTTATTATGATCACTGGGACGATTGTGATATTAAAAGTATTTATAATAAACAAGCAAGTAAGATGGTGGTAGAAGAGATTGATTACACATCATGGAAAGATCCAAACATATTGGTTGACCGGCTAAGACTTCTACATGGCTCGCTTTGTGCAGGAAACTATCCGTGCATCAAAGAAATATCCTTCATACTCAAAGAACTGAGGAAAGCTGGCTACATACAATAGTGGCTTCTTTTACTTGTATTTGTGTAATGTTGAGAAGTAATAAAATATTGAAAGTAAAAAATTAATGTTTTTATTTCTTGTATTCTGATTTCCAACTAAGCCTGTGTGTGTTTCCGCTACTGTATGTGTGATCATTACGTTTCATGTGTGTGTACTGTGTGTACGTTCCGTTTCCTGTGTGTACTGTGTGTACGTTCCGTTTCCTGTGTGTACTGTGTGTACGTTCCGTTTCCTGTGTGTACTGTGTGAACGTTCAGTTTCCTGTGTGTACTGTGTGTACGTTCCGTTTCCTGTGTGTACTGTGTGTGCGTTCCGTTTCCTGTGTGTACTGTGTGTACGTTCCGTTTCCTGTGTGTACTGTGTGTACGTTCCGTTTCCTGTGTGTACTGTGTGTACGTTTAGTTTCCTGTGTGTACTGTGTGTACATTCCGTTTCCTGTGTGTACTGTGTGTACGTTCCGTTTCCTGTGTGTACTGTGTAATCATTACATTTATTGCGTGTAAATTGCATGTATTGCGCGTACATTGCGTACATTACGTGTTGGAGCTGATGGAGCTGTTGGAGCACTTGCAGCTAATGGTCAATTGAAGTATAGGAGCAAAATGTAGATGGATCTGATGACGTGAATTGTAGCTCTTGGAGCCTGGCGTATATTGGAGAGATCGAATTTTTTTTTCGATCAAATGATCCTTTTTTTTAATTTGTAGATTTGACTCTAGTATTATTGTACATGGTTCTTGATTTGACTAGCGTATTATTCCATACGGTGCATGTATATAAGCGAGTCCTAGACAGCAGGACGCTCATTTTGTTACTGACGTCGGCGGTGTAAGGATCACCTAGTTTGTTTCTTCTGGTGCATAAGTCGTGTCAATTAGCTGTTCTTGAGACCTCGATGGCATCTTTACCGTCTTTAACGTCAAACTCGATGGAGGTTGTACCGTCGACTACGGGAACCTTGACGACAGCTACGATGGAGAAGGTGCAGATCCCGTTGGCAACGGTGACGTCAACACTGGAGGAGATTTCAACAGACGTGATACCACCAAAAGAAGAGACTTTAATGCCGGTAGTGCTGGCTGTACAGGAAACCTCGACGAACGCTGTTTCGCCCTCGATGGAGACTTCAATGGATGGCGAATCGTCAACAACTAACGAACATCGATGTCGTTACTGTGACAAGATTTTCTCAAACGTCAGTAATGCTCGTCGACACGAGAAGAGAGAATGTGCCAAGAACCCTTATCGTAAAATGTTTGGTTGTATTAAGTGTCGCAAGCAATTTACAAGAAATGTTAATTTGAAGCATCACTTGGAGACATGTAAAGGTCCTGCAGTGCGGCAGAAAGTAAAGGTTTCTATACAACAACGATGCATTGATGTGCATAAGAGTATGCCTGGAAATGGTACAGTTGCAGTAACAGCGACATCTGGTTCGGGTTTGTCTTCAACTAGGCATCCTTGTGGCTACTGCGACATGACGTTTGCATTTGCACATGATGTACGGAGACATGAGAGGAGTAAATGTACGAAGAATCCTTCTCGCATGAAGTTTCGCTGTGACGAGTGTCATAAATGGTTTACTCGAATTGATAATTTGCGCCGACATGCAATAAACTGTAAAGGTGAAGTCCGTGCGCCTACTGCAGAACTACCTGCAGCAATTACGACTCCTGAGTTTAGATTGGTGACTCGTGAGCGTACAAGTAAAAAAACCGATGTGCAGCAACCGATTACTGTGGCATCTGAACATGAAAATAAACCTAAGACTGTGATCGTAGCATTACAAGTGAACGATAATGACTTCTACTTGGCGCAGTCTGCATTTCGTGGAACATTGAAAGACTACTATTATCCAAGTACGTTAAGTGAGTCGAAGGACATTTGTAATTTTCTTGATGATATCAGACAGGACATAATCAATCAGCTTACTGATGACGTAGCAACAAACGGACCTTTGAAATATAACTTGTGGTTAGAATGTATATATGGAAAGCCTTATCCATTCGATGACAAAGTGAAGAAGTGTGCATTCAAGACATCGGCTGCAGTAATTTACAGTTCTAACGATGTCAATCAAACTGTTAAACAAGGTATCCAGAAACTCTGTCAAGAAGAGGAGGACTATGTCTGTAAAGGATCTGGTTGTACTCTGTCTTGTATAAACCGATTGGAGCTAAGAATTAGTCATTTCACGCCAATGCGGACTTAAATGTTTGTAAGATTGCTAACCTTCGCAGGTGATCCTGTAGTAAAATAGAAATTATGTAATAAATATTATGTTTGTAAAAGAACTTGCGGTGTTTTTATTTTCTCAAACCTGTAATTTTTTAGGTATTTTTACATAAAAATTAAGATTATTTGTATCGTTCAGGTATCGAACCAAGTCTCGAATCAATATGTAAATTAATGAGTGATTTATTTAATGAATTTTGGAACTTTTCCCGAATTTCTTGCTAAATAATTACGGATTTTCAAGATGGCGGCCAAATTTCAAAATGGCGAGTGTCCCAGCAATAATTGATTATTGCACTCTAGCGGATAAGAATTAAACTAACATGTCATCAGCGCACTCTAGCCAACGATACAATGATGATGGCTTCCAGCATCGAAGACAAGATGGCGGACATGACGTCATACTAGGTGACGATATATATGCTTTGAAATAAGTGGTGGGAGTCAGTATGCCAGCACCCACCACAGGGGAAGGATCGGTCGTCATTTTTATTTTTTTTGCACTCGTCGGGTTCGAACCGAGGACTCCTAGCTCCGTGTCGTTAATGTATGTTTTTTAAATATGTTTCATAAAATTTTTGTTAAGTGATTTTTTTTATAAATTTTAAATTTTTTTTCATTAAAATCGGATAGTAAATAAAAAAGTTAAAGATGGCGACCATAACGACAATTGCAACGGTGACGTCATTATCCAAGATGACATATTCCATGATGACGTGAGGCTTATCGGAGGCTGTCGACATGGATGCTTTAGCCTACATATGGACATTTCTAGCCGCCGGGATTTTTAAGGACTAAAAACGGGAAATTTTCCCTCGAAACGGGAATTTTTCCCTCGAAAAGAGAAATTTTTAATTTGTGGAATTTTTTAAAAAATTTTGGCGGAATTTTTTTTCACAGAAATGGAAATTTTGAGGAATTTTGGGCAATTTTTGCCAAATTTTGGCAAATTTTGACACATTTTGAAGGTCAAATGTCAAGGTCAAGGTCAAAGGTCAAGGTCACAACCATCCAAGATGGCCGCCGTGGCGTCACAATCCAAGATGGCGGAAAACACCACAGACACCACACCCTGGACCCTGTCCCCGGATGCCCTATTATATACTACTACTATAATTTTATATATTTTCTCTTAGTTCATTCTTTTCGAAATATTTATTTTTAAGTCGTTACAGGGGTGAATATTTTTTTATAATTATAGATATAAACGTATAATTAATAATAATTATAATTATAGTAATGGTTTTTACCAAGATGAAGTTTTATTCATTACAAATAAAAGGTAATATTTTGAATTTTACAAATGCGATAAAAACGGGATGGGTTTGGTTTTATTTGTTTAAAGGATATTTTCATGTTTACTACATATATAGTTCTTAATCTGCACATAAGCATTCCTGTAAGGAAAAAAGGGGTGAAAGTTATGAAAATTTTGTTTAAGTAATACTAAACACAACTAAGAAATGGATAAGAAATTTTATATCTGCACTTGAAAGTTCAAATAAAGATGTGATTGTTTGAAAAATCTTAAAACAACGTAGGTATCAATATGTAGTAATGTGAAATTATGTAATTATTTTAAGCAAAGCTATAACCAAAATACATTTAAATTGTAAGTTCAATATTATTCTTAAACTGTTTGGTAATAAAATAAATTGTTTTTGAAATCTGATAATTATCTGTATGTATTTATTTGGTAAAAATGCTTGCAATCAATCACATACTACCCTTACAATCGTAAAATATATAAACCCCTGAAACTACGGAAGCGAAACCGAAGGTTATTAGCGATATAGACTAATATAAAACCATGAACCTGACTTTCAGTATGTTAAAATAATATACATAAAGTAACAAATATATTACAAATGCAGAAATCAAGCTCATACGGAAATATTACCTACTCAACAATTGATATTGTTCTGCTTTCTTTCCATAAGCCAACAATTTACACATTTAGGGTAGAGCGGGGCTATTCTGATCACGGGGTAAATCCGATCATAATAAGAGAATTGGCAACACAGCAAGCCATGAGCCGAAAGGAAACAATATCATTCCATCAGTCGCAAGCTGGGAGTGTTGGTGTTCACGTGGTAAAAATTTTCTGTTGTTATTCTAAACTTTGCTGTGTGTAAGGAAGCGATTCAACACCAAGGTAAGTCATGCCATGCATTTTTATCACTCTATATAAAATCTCACGTTCCAAAATAAGAAGCTACAATTACAGAAACGAGATATCTTTTAGTACTTTGGTTTCTTCACGTAGCATATTTACTGGAAAACAATATCCTTGTATCAGTTCTGATAAAAACCAGTTTCCTCTTACAGTTTGGATGGCAAAGGTAAAAGTCGACAAAATGGGGCAATTCCGATCACGCTATTGGGGCTATTTCGATCACAGGAAATAATTTATTACTCTGGAGAATACAGCACAGAAAGAATCGTATTTATCAACTAATCTTAAAAGCGATTACTCGACACTGCTCTATTGTCACGGTGCACGTAGCTGACAGAAAAAAGTATTATCTTAATGTTTCAAGGATAGCTGAGGGGACAGTTAGAGACCTAGCTGTCGCCAGTTTGTAGATACTGATGTTTATCTTTTCGACTACCGCACATTCCGTTGCGGTGATTGGTTTCACTGCCGATGCTTGGCGGGTCGCACCCTATATTACTCAAGAAAGAGTTGGCTGGTCGCACTCCGTGTTGGCCACACTTTAAATAACTCGCACACATTTTTCATCTCGATGCCATAAAATAAAGGCATTACCAACTTGACATATATAAAACGAAAAAGTGTCAAGTTTGTACCTTGAAATATGACCATTGGTTAAATACTGTCAGAGTGTTTGCCATCCACAAATTTTACTGGTTCTTAGTACCAGGTGCTGTGTGCTGAAATCTAACAACTTTCGAAATGGGTCTTCAGGGACCATAGCAGCATAAGATTTCTCGCAACAAATTTTAGTTAATTACGGATTTTCTTAAACATCTTGATACTGAAATCTAATATTGTTATTAATAATTTATTTAATCTCCAAATCCTTTCTGGAATACGAGACGATAACAGAATTCCACACTACCCAAGTTATAACCGAGATAAACATTTTGATGCATTTTACTGAAGTGTTGCATGCATTTAAAACATCTCAAATGTAAATCAACACTAATATGTACTATGGTTGTGAATTTCAGATGGTCAGAAACTACAAAAGAAAGAACACCACTCTTCAGTGGTCCGAGGAGTCTATGTCAAATGCTATCAGCAGTGTCCTCCATGGAGAAACAACCATCAGATCAGCTGCTAACTTACATCAGGTGCCATTCACCACACTTCAGAACAGGATCCAAAAAGTAAAACTACAGCAGTTATTAGGAGACAAAGGGAAAGAGTGCAAACATAAAGTTGGTCACCCACCTGTACTAAATGCTGAGGAGGAAGATGAACTGTGTGACAGACTGCTCAACCTGTCGAAAAGAGGCTTTGGTTTGACCACAATTCAGGTAAGAAATGCAGCATACATGTATGCTGAAAAGAAGGGTCTAAAAATTCCATAGAGCAATACCGAAAAATTGGCTGGTAAAGATTGGCTTGGCAAGTTCATGGCGACATCCTCAACTCTCTTTGAGGAAACCGGAAGGTTTGTCAAAAATGAGGGCAGCTGCCATGGATGAAAAAGAATTTAACGACTTTTATGACCTCTTTGGTGATTTGACGAATGAATTAGAACTCAGGGAGAAGCCAGAGAGAATTTATAATGTTGATGAGTCTGGATTTCCTTTAAACAATAAGCCATCAAAAATCATTTGTGAAAAAGGCCAAAGAGAAGTAATTAAATTGACAAGTGTAGAACGTGGGGAAAATGTGTCAGTAGTAGCTTGTTTCAGTACTAGTGGGGTGTACATACCACCATTCGTGATTTTCAAGGGTGTGCGGTATCGAGAGTCATACTGTGCTAATTTTCCATCTGGATCTGTAGCAGCAATGTCTGAATCTGGATATATAAATGAGGACCTATTTCTCAGATGGTTGCAACATTTTCAAAAGCACAGACTCCCAGGGAAATGCCTTCTTATTTTGGATGGACACGCATAACATTGTTCGCTTAAATGCTTGAACTACTGCAGAGAAAATGAAATTGAACTTCTCTGTTTACCACCTCATACCACTCATGTCCTTCAGCCTCTAGATCGCACACTATTCAAACCATTAAAAACTTTCTACCATCAAGAAGCAACCACATTCTTTCACAACAACCCAACACAATCGATCACCAAGTCTGACTTTGGAAAATTTTTCACAGCTGCGTGGAACAAAGCTGCATCCCATGGGAATGCTACTAAAGGGTTTCAGTGTACTGGTCTCTACCCATTTAACCCTAAGGCTATCTCGATGGATAAATTTCTACCATCTGTAGCTTTCCAAGCTGAATCTCCTTCTACATCAACAAAATCATCCACCATGCAAACTTCAGGTCCTTCATCTGATGTTTCTCTTGATCATGTTCAAAATAAGTCACACAGCCAACATTCCCCGTCCAAACACACAGTTTGCTCCAGTTCCCAAGCTTCATCCACCATGTCCATATCAGCTTCTACGTCCAAGTCTCCCAGTGAACAGAAACTCATTGGATTTAATGACATCATTCCAACCCCAAACAAATCATCTACAAATAGGAATGCACCGAAACAAACGAGAAAGCAGAAATCTCGACATCTGACATCGGATGGAAACATCAAGGCAACAACAGAAAAAGTTAAAATTGCCACATTAAAAAAGAAACAGATAGATTGCATAGTGAAGAGACTAAGACTGTTTGCAGAAAATGAAATGGACTCTAGTGGAGAAGAAATCCTCATCATGAAAGATTCGAGTGACGCGCCATGTGGATTTTGCAACAGAAGATGGAGTCAGTCTGCCAACAGAGGGGACTGGATCAAGTGCCAGAAATGTAGAAGCTGGTATCATGAAATCTGTGTGGGTGCCAAAGGAAAGAAACAATTCAGATGCGGTAAATTTGTGTGATCATGATTGCCCCACTATGATCGGATTTACCCCGTGTGTGATCGCAATTACCCCACATGTTTTGTGAATCCTGTGATATCACCTTTTAAAGAATTTTTTTTTTGTAAATTTATATGTGTCATTAATTACCATTTTCATTCAAGGTATATTAAGTATACATATTGAAGTTTATGCTCATGTATTTTCATTAACCTAATCTTATTTTCAACAATTTATTTTCACAACACAATTTGAAGTGATCGGAATTGCCCCTCTCTACCCTATAGCTCAAATTCTTAAGGAAAGTCCTGCTGCGTTATTTTATGTCGTTTTTGAAAAAATAACTTGTGACGTTAAAACGTTAGGTCCTATGTTATTTGATGAAGTTTCCTACTGCATGGTAGTGATTCAGACAAGTTTTCCAAATATTGTTTTTTTTTTCTAGATGGAGAAGCAATCGTCGCGGGGACAGAGGTAGAGGTCGATACCTGACGTCACAATCCCTCTGTGACGTCACACTTGTACCGCGCCAGGCTCCCCTTCCCACTTGACAGGTAACATCTGGGTGCAGGAGGGGGGGGAGAGAACTGGTCACTCCCCTCTCTTCAACCCTTCCCGTGTTGATAGTGTCACTCTGATTCACTACCCCCCACCCCCCTAAGCTAGTGGCCCGGGCCATATTAATGAGCTGGCAATGGGCCGTCACGGGCTAATTAAAGCCCGGCTAATTGAGTGGGCCATGTCAGCGAGGCAGCGCCGGCTTGGAGGGGGTGGCGACCCCCAACAGACCAGTGATTTGTGGGGCCCACAGCGCTCTTCATTCACACACGGAACTCCCCCACGAGCCAGCCTGCTGCCTATCGACCACCCCCCCCCCCCCCTCCTTCAACACCGCTCCGGGACATGGTGTTGCAGATGGCGTGTCAATGACCGTGATTATCATGCGCGCAGTTTACACAGCGGCCCCGAGTTGACGCCGATACAAGCCGACGCTTGGGGGCGTTCGCCCCATTGGGGAGGGAGGTAGCATGATTTACCCGTTGCAGCTTTTCAACCGTCAGTTTTACAAGCTGTTCGGCCGGGAACACTGTCCCCGCGCGACTGATTTAGTGCGCAGAATATTATGATATTTATAGTATGTGGCAAACAAAACAAATGATACACGACAAGCGAACTTGGAGCTGCTACGCGGAAATACAAGATTCCGGCTTGTTCCACGTGGGATTTTTTTATTTTTTTTTGTTTCGGCTACGTTACATTCCACGTGTTGAAAAGGGGAACGGGGGGAGAGATGGCACCACACAATGTTATTTCGGAAACCCTGTGCTTTCTATTTCTCTCTCTCTCTCTCTCTCTCTCTCTCTTGAAACAGGCAGGTGGCTCGTCTTTTCGGGGGACGCACCACAACGCCGAAATACCTCAACGCCGAAATGCCAAATTGACCACAACGCCGACAGCTAGAAAACTGATGTGTACCATAACGCCGAATTACCACAACGCCGAAATACACTAACGCCGAAAAATGTCATTGCAGGACTGCCGCAAAGGTTAGGTTAGGTTAGACTAGGTTAGGTTAGACTAGGTTAGGTTAGGCTATGTTAGGTTAAGCTAGGCTAGGATAGGCTAGGTTAAGTTAGGTTAGGTTAGGTAAGGTTAGGTTTGATTGTGGTATTTCGGCGTTAAGGTACATTTAAGTAACACAAACAAATTCATTCAGTTGTTATTTCGGCGTTGTGGTACACAACAGTTTTCTAGCTGTTGGCGTTGTGGTCAGTTTTGACATTCGGCGTTATGGTATTTCGGCGTTGTGGTAACGACCCGTCTTTTCGTCGTGTGGCGCATGGAGTGTAGTTATTATGCGATGCCACATCGTTCCCACCAGAAATAGTTATCTACAGAGGCGTTGGAAAAGAGTCTATCCAAAACGTGAAATCGAAACGTCCTACCGTTAAAAAAAAAAATCCTTAAGCTAAATGCTATCTGATTAATTTATTGAGTAAATCTACGTGCCTGATCAATATTGAAATATGAAATTGTCATCAGTGTAATGACGGCAATATTATTTAAAACTATTATAAAAGATTTATAATAAAATTTTTGTCAATTTTAAAGTAACATATTTTTAAAATAAAGAGCTGTAATATAACAAATAAAGATTAAAAAATCATAGAAAAAGTTAATTTTATCTTTTTGCAAAATAGGATCATGTATATTCATCAACTTAACCTTACATTATCATCATGACCAAGCTCCTAAAGAAAATGAATGTATATATATTTTTCGTAATAAATCACACAACTGGCGAAATGTTCAAAATAAAGGGGAAAAAGAATTCTCCACTGGGTCAATAACAAACAAAAACCGAGCGTCTGGCCGGCGCGAGCATTTGAAGTGGAACTCCAAATTCAAACATCAACTTAAACAATAAAACAAAATATAGAACATCAATCACTTGAACTAAAAACAAATCCCTTTTGGCACAGCCTAAAGGCGTAGGTATATTTCAAAGTAACGATTTATTCTGGAAATATTTTAGAAACTTCTTCAAATTTCTGGAACATTTTGAGAACTTGATTTACATAACATCAGCCTGCGGAAATTATTACATAACATATTTATGTTCTCCAATATTACAAAATGATCGATTAAATATTTTCTCATTTCCATGCAGTGAAAATGTTACGAATATTTTTTACTCGATGTATTCAGCATGGAATAGTTTGAAACGCAGCATTGAATAGCTTAGAACGGATTTCATATGGTATGCCAATTAAGGTAATTATTTAATTTTATTATAATTCAAACACTATTTTTTATTCCTTGCACTTATAACGTGGTCGTATAAAAATTATCATTGCACTTAGTTTTAAGTTATTATTAAGATGGTTAAAAATAAATTCAAACGAATTTAATAATAATAAAGATATGATTTTTTTTTAATTTCATCCCATGATTTTACGGTAATAGTTCGTTTCATCAAAAATATCTTCAGCCAAATTTTAGATGAAGTTTTTGGATTCATACGATAAATTATAATGTATATGATAGTAACTATATTTAAAGAATAATGCTTTTTTTACTTACAAACCTTGTTTCCATCCCTTGGGTAAACAACAATTTATTTTAGCAATAGTTTTAGTCAGTTTTTAGACAGTTAAAGAAAAATAATAATGGATTCGATAGTGTACCGTGTGGGGAAGTTTTATTTATATTTTCAATCCAACCCCAGGTTTTTTCAACCCCTTGCATTAATGGTTTAAATTATCAAAAATTGTTTCAGACAAAAAAAAATATACAATAATTATGAATTTTACAAACAATTTGAACAGATTTGATGGTGTACCTAATAAGGGAGTTATGTTTTTTTTTAATCCACCTCAGTTTATTCCACCCCTTGCAGAAATGGCAGGTCATATAAAAAAAATTCAGCTCAAAGTTGTAGATTCAAGGTTTTATATTAAATTTGAACGAATTTGATAGTGAACATTGTACGGAAATGATGAAATTTTTCAAATTATAATCTTGTTTTTGTCAGACCCATGCAGAAATGTCTCATGTTTTCAAATACTGTTTCAAAAAATTATAAGATTTAAAAACAATTTTAACGTATTTTATTGTGTCCTTACTAAGGGAGTTATTATTTTTTGACATCCAACCCTTGTTTTTTCCACCCTTACAATTATGTTTGGTCATATTGAAAATTATTTCAGCTAAAAGTTTTAGATAATATGTATATGTTTTACAAACAATTTGAACTGATTTAATAGTATGCAAATTAAGGGAGTTATGAATTTTTTTTGCCTTACAAACCCTGTTATTTTCCACCCTTTGACGTAATGAATGGTCATATAAAAATTAATTTCAGATAAAAGTTGTAGATGATATTTTTAGGTTTTACAATAAAAAGAAATGGATTTAATAGTGTAAATAGATTGGATTTTATGATTTTTTTTTAATTTCCACCAGTTTTTTTTTTTTACCTTAAAGCAATGTTTTGTCTTATCAACAATTGTATCAGACAAATATTTTGGATGATAATTAAAAGATTTACTATCAACTAATATAAACGTATTTGATAGTATTCTTAATAAGGAAGCTATGTACTTTTTTAATTCTACCCATAATTATATCCACCCCTTGCAGTAATGGTTGGTCGTATCAAAATTGTATTCAGACAAAAGATTTTGGTATTTCTCCTATGAGTTATTATATGTTCAAACGGATGTGATATTTTCAATACTATGGAGTTAACTTTTCTGTTGTTTTTTTTTTTTTTTTTTCAATAAACCTCCCCCATTTCGAACTTTTTGGTCGATAATTGTCCTTTAACGAACTTTACCGGGATTTTTTAATACTAGATTTCATGTATAAGTTTGGAATTTATTTGTGAACAATTGCGAATGTTATCGTGTCCACAACATTGTGATATATTTATTTATTTATGAAATTTTGAGTCGTTGTTGGTTTTGGGGTCTATGAACCATAAAACTAAAAACTACAAAAAAAAATCTTCCTAAAGTCGCAATATGGTAACGGCAATGATAGGTACAATTCAAATAAATTCTACCTAGAATGACGAAAAACACAGTGGAGTTTCACACACTGGAAGTTCACAATCAATGTAACATACGTGGCGAAGAAACACCTGCAGTTTGTTCGGTTTTCCTCCTCTCGCCCAGCTCTCGCCCCCAACGTCTGGAACGCCCCACTCCTCGGCATTGCACCGTGAGTCATCACCTCGCCTCAGTCTTTGCAATGAGGCACTGAAAGAGGAAGGGCAGATGTGTCTTCTGCATCACGCCTGCTCTCGACCCCACCGTCTCGAACGCCCCACTCCTCGGCGTTGCACCGTGAGTCATCACCTCTCCTCGGTCTTTGCAATGAGGGACTGAGAGAGGAAGGGCAGATGTGTCTTCTACATCACGCCTGCTCTCGACCCCACCGTCTCGAACGCCCCACTCCTCGGCGTTGCACCGTGAGTCATAACCTCTCCTCGGTCTTTGCAATGAGGCACTGAGAGAGGAAGGGCAGATGTGTCTTCTGCATCACGCCAGCTCTCGACCCCACAGTCTCGAACGCCCCACTCCTCGGCGTTGCACCGTGAGTCATCGCCTCTCCTCAGTCCTTGCAATGAGGCACTGAGAGAGGAAGGGCAGATGTGTCTTCTGCATCACGCCAGCTCTCGACCCCACCGTCTCGAACGCCCCACTCCTCGGCGTTGCACCGTGAGTCATCGCCTCTCCTCAGTCCTTGCAATGAGGCACTGAGAGAGGAAGGGCAGATGTGTCTTCTGCATCACGCCAGCTCTCGACCCCACCGTCTCGAACGCCCCACTCCTCGGCGTTGCACCGTGAGTCATCGCCTCTCCTCAGTCCTTGCAATGAGGCACTGAGATAGGAAGGGCAGATGTGTCTTCTGCATCACGCCAGCTCTCGACCCCACCGTCTCGAACGCCCCACTCCTCGGCGTTGCACCGTGAGTCATCGCCTCTCCTCAGTCCTTGCAATGAGGCACTGAGAGAGGAAGGGCAGATGTGTCTTCTGCATCACGCCAGCTCTCGACCCCACCGTCTCGAACGCCCCACTCCTCGGCGTTGCACCGTGAGTCATCGCCTCTCCTCAGTCCTTGCAATGAGGCACTGAGAGAGGAAGGGCAGATGTGTCTTCTGCATCACGCCAGCTCTCGACCACACCGTCTCAAACGCCCCACGCCTCGGCGTTGCACCGTGAGTCATCGCCTCTCCTCAGTCCTTGCAATGAGGCACTGAGAGAGGAAGGGCAGATGTGTCTTCTGCATCACGCCAGCTCTCGACCCCACCGTCTCGAACGCCCCACGCCTCGGCGTTGCACCGTGAGTCATCGCCTCTCCTCAGTCCTTGCAATGAGGCACTGAGAGAGGAAGGGCAGATGTGTCTTCTGCATCACGCCAGCTCTCGGCCCCACCGTCTCGAACGCCCCACGCCTCGGCGTTGCACCGTGAGTCATCGCCTCTCCTCAGTCCTTGCAATGAGGCACTGAGAGAGGAAGGGCAGATGTGTCTTCTGCATCACGCCAGCTCTCGACCCCACCGTCTCGAACGCCCCACGCCTCGGCGTTGCACCGTGAGTCATCGCCTCTCCTCAGTCCTTGCAATGAGGCACTGAGAGAGGAAGGGCAGATGTGTCTTCTGCATCACGCCAGCTCTCGGCCCCACCGTCTCGAACGCCCCACTCCTCGGCGTTGCACCGTGAGTCATAACCTCTCCTCGGTCTTTGCAATGAGGTACTGAGAGAGGAGGGACAGATGTGTCTTCTGCATCACGCCTGCTCTCGACCCCACCGTCTCGAACGCCCCACTCCTCGGCGTTGCACCGTGAGTCATCGCCTCTCCTCAGTCCTTGCAATGAGGCACTGAGAGAGGAAGGGCAGATGTGTCTTCTGCATCACGCCAGCTCTCGACCCCACCGTCTCGAACGCCCCACTCCTCGGCGTTGCACTGTGAGTCATCACCTCTCCTCGGTCTTTGCAATGAGGCACTGAGAGAGGAAGGGCAGATGTGTCTTCTGCATCATGCCTGCTCTCGACCACACCGTCTCGAATGCCCCACTCCTCGGCTTTGCATTCATGAGTCATAACCTCTCCTCGGTCTTTGCAATGAGGCACTGAGAGAGGAAGGGCAGATGTGTCTTCTGCATCACGCCTGCTCTCGACCCCACCGTCTCGAACGCCCCACTCCTCGGCGTTGCACTGTGAGTCATCACCTCTCCTCGGTCTTTGCAATGAGGGACTGAGAGAGGAAGGGCAGATGTGTCTTCTGCATCACGCCTGCTCTCGACCCCACCGTCTCGAACGCCCCACTCATCGGCGTTGCACTGTGAGTCATCACCTCTCCTCGGTCTTTGCAATGAGGGACTGAGAGAGGAAGGGCAGATGTGTCTTCTGCATCACGCCTGCTCTCTACCTCACCGTCTCGAACGCCCCACTCATCGGCGTTGCACTGTGAGTCATCACCTCTCCTCGGTCTTTGCAATGAGGGACTGAGAGAGGAAAGGCAGATGTGTCTTCTGCATCACGCCTACTCTCGACCCCACCGTCTCGAACGCCCCACTCATCGGCGTTGCACTGTGAGTCATCACCTCTCCTCGGTCTTTGCAATGAGGGACTGAGAGAGGAAGGGCAGATGTGTCTTCTGCATCACGCCTGCTCTCGACCCCACCGTCTCGAACGCCCCACTCATCGGCGTTGCACTGTGAGTCATCACCTCTCCTCGGTCTTTGCAATGAGGGACTGAGAGAGGAAGGGCAGATGTGTCTTCTGCATCACGCCTGCTCTCGACCCCACCGTCTCGAACGCCCCACTCATCGGCGTTGCACTGTGAGTCATCACCTCTCCTCGGTCTTTGCAATGAGGGACTGAGAGAGGAAGGGCAGATGTGTCTTCTGCATCACGCCTGCTCTCGACCCCACCGTCTCGAACGCCCCACTCCTCGGCGTTGCACTGTGAGTCATCACCTCTCCTCGGTCTTTGCAATGAGGGACTGAGAGAGGAAGGGCAGATGTGTCTTCTGCATCACGCCTGCTCTCGACCCCACCGTCTCGAACGCCCCACTCATCGGCGTTGCACCGTGAGTCATCACCTCTCCTCGGTCTTTGCATAGAGGGACTGAGAGAGGAAGGGCAGATGTGTCTTCTGCATCACGCCTGCTCTCGACCCCACCGTCTCGAACGCCCCACTCCTCGGCGTTGCACCGTGAGTCATCACCTCTCCTCGGTCTTTGCAATGAGGCACTGAGAGAGGAAGGGCAGGTGTGTCTTCTGCGTCACGTCCAACAGGCTCCCCCCTCCCCCCCGCCTATGCGTGACCTCGTAGGGGCTGAGGTGTTTGTCCGGCGGACGTCACAACTGACGGGAGGCGGGCGCTCAGCGCGCGTCCATCAAAACTCTCTGGCGAGGCACGTCCAACAAACAATTATTACGGCGAGAGGGGCGAGGGACGAAGAAAGGAGAGGAAAATAAATCACCACGTCGGAGCGCAAACTCATTTCACGCAAAAGCCACTGGCGTCAGGTCGCTCTTTGTACAGTGCCTGTCAAAACCCTCAGCACCATTGAATTCAGTCTGAAAAGATTTCATTTCCTCTATTCAATTTTTACTGAATTATTAATATCAATCTGGTAGCCAATCAGCAGTATTTTAAATTCTGTCATGTTTTTTTTTTTTTTTTAAAAGTTTTGTATAGTAAGAGTAGTAATTATTTAAAAACTTAAGATTTAAATATTTCTTAAGATTGCGTGATCTCTGCCAGTTAAATTCTATTGTAATTTAAAAAGTTCATCCTGAAAATAAAACCTACATGTCACTTTATGAAATAGAAAATCAAAACGAAATAATTTTTTTAAAGTATTAAACAGCTAGAAAAGTGATTTACCATTAGAATTTTAAAAAAATCTATTTGAAAATATGAAAATTAATCATTTAAAACTATCATTAATGAAAAATCAAAACTATAAATTTTTTATACCTAACTAAATAACATTGGGAGTTGTATAGGATAGTATTTCCTGAAACAGGCGTCAGGCGGTGGATTGTGATTGTCGGTCCGCCATCTTGGATTGTGACGTCACGGTGGCCATTTTAGACTCAAAATACCTCAAAATTCCTCATAATTGACTCAAAATGACTCAAAATTTCCCGTTTTCGAGGGAAAATTTCCCGTTTTCGAGGAAAAAATTCCCGTTTCGAGGGAAAATTAGGATTTCGAAAAACCACAAAAGTCGTTTTGCCTTAAAAACCACGAAACTCCTGATAAAGGCTTAAGCATCCATGTCTACAGCCTCCAATAAGCCTCTTTTAGGATAATGACGTCACCGTTGCAATTTTCGTTACGCCCGCCATCTTGAAAGTCCGCAATTTTTATGTTAGAAAATCGGGATGAATTTTAAAAATCATTAAAAAAATTAATAAATCAAATTAAATAATAAAAATCTTAAAAACCACTGTTGCAGTTATCGTAACGGTCGCCATCTTGGATTATATAAATGTTGCATATTTCGTTACACCTGCTATCTTGGTTGAGTACCATGTCATTCTTACACTTTACTTTACGACCACCATATTGGATCCTATTAATGTTTCAATCATCGTAATGGTCGCCATCTTGAAATTTAGACGCCATCTTGGAAATCCGTATTTTTTATGTTAGAAAATCGGTAAAAATTCCAAAATTCATCAAAAAATTAACTTAATAGAATTATGATTGATTATATCGATTCCCGTCCTTGGTTCGAAACCGGTAAGGGCAAAAAATAAAAAAACATCAGATCCTTCCTCTACAGAAGCCACCTACAGACTGACCTACCACCACCAATAACAAGGTATTTACCATCAGCTGGTATGACGTCATGTCAGCCATCTTGTCTTTGTCCGCTGGAGGCCGCCATCTTGTTTTCGTCTGCTACAGTGTGCTGGCGACATGTTAGTATAATGTTCTGTTCTCCTTACCTTTAACCTCTACTTTTGGCATTAAACTTTGACCTTGCCCTTGAACTTTGACCTTGACCTTGACCTTGAACTTTGACCTTGAACTTGAACTTTGCCCTTGGCCTTGAAATTTGACCTTGACCTTGATCTTTGACTTTGACCTTGATGTCCATCATGGATCCGACATTTTATGTTCAGTACATGCTACCAGGAGCTACCACCTGCTAGCGGTCATTGTCACCATCATGTTTTCGGCTGCTGGAGGACAACATCTTGTGTGTACTCGTCTTACCACCATGCCAGTTTTATTATAACCTGCTACAGTGCAGTAATCATTTATTATTACTGAGGTGCACGCCATCTTGAAATTTGGCCGCCATCTTGTAATCATGTATATTATTTAGCTAGAAATGCGGGAAAAATTCCATAAGTCTCCGAAAAAATCAACTATTAATTTGCAAATTGAATCGATGGATCCCTGTCCACGGTTAGATTCTTGACCAGTGACAGTTGTAACTAATTATTTAATAAATTTTAGATTCTGTTTTCCATTACCTATCGCGGAGTTTATTAATCATTCACTCTACGAAAAACATCTCAAGTAAATATAACTAACGAAATAATTAATAAAGTGACGATTAACCTATTATCAAAGTCTAATTTTTCAATAATCTGAATAACCTATAAGCCGTTCATGTACAAAGCCACACACATAGATCAATTGTTTTCAGTCCATGAGACCGAGTCATGTCATTATAAGACGTATAGGCTAGTCATTTCAGGACCGCATGACCTTCGTCGTTAGCAAATTATATTCAATTAATCCATCGTGACATTTTGTATACATACTAAAGGACCAAGTGACCTTGAAAAATATTTTAGTGACACCAAGAGGTTTAAAACTAGTAAATATTCAATCACTACATTTTTTACTACACGCAATCAACAAAAAGGAAGCACCGACAAAGAAAAGGCAGCACCATCAACGAAAAGGCAGCACCATCAACGAAAAGGCAGCTCATTTGGAAGCACCGACAAGAAAAGGCCGCACCGTCATCGAAAAGGCAGCACATTTGGAAGCACCACCAACGAAAAGACAGATCATTTGGAAGCAACGACGACGAAAAGGCAGCACCATCAACGAAAAGGCAGCTCATTGGGAAGCACTGACAACGAAAAGGCCGCACCGTCATCGAAAACGCAGCACATTTGGAAGCACCGCCAACGAAAAGGCAGCTCATTTGGAAGCACCGCCAACGAAAAGGCAGCATATTTGGAAGAACCGTCAACGAAAAGGCAGCACATTTGGAAGCACCGACAACGAAAAGGCAGCTCATTTGGAAGCACCGTCAACGAAATGGCAGCACATTTGGAAGCACCGACAACATAAAGACAGCACCACCAACGAAAAGGCAGCACCGTCAACGAAAAGGCAGAACATTTGGAAACACCGCAAACAAAATGGAAGCACATTTGGAAGCACCGCCAACGAAAAGGCAGCACATTTGGAAGCACCGCCAACGAAAAGGCAGCACCATCGACGAAAAGGAAGCACATTTGGAAGCACCGTCAGCAAAAAGGCAGCACCGACAGCGAAAAGGCAGCACATTTGGAAGCACCGTCAACGAAAAGGCATCACCACCAACGAAAAGGCAGCACCACCAACGAAAAGGCAGCACCACCAACGAAAAGGCAGCAAATTTGGAAGCAACGACAACGAAAAGGCAGCACCATCAACGAAAAGGAAGCACATTTGGAAGCACCGTCAGCAAAAAGGCAGTACCGACAGCGAAAAGGCAGCACATTTGAAAGCACTGTCAACGAAAAGGCAGCACCGCCAACGAAAAGGCAGCACATTTGGAAGCACCGCCAACGAAAAGGCAGCACCATCGACGAAAAGGAAGCACATTTGGAAGCACAAGTTACGAGAACTAAGTCTTAGTTAGAAATAAGAATACAAGAAATAAAAACATTAAATTTTTATAATTCAAATTATTTATTTAATTTCTTTACATTATACAAATGCAAGTAAAACAAGCCATTATTGTATGTAGCCAGCTTTCCTCAGTTCTTTGAGTATGAAGGATATTTCTTTGATGCACGAATAGTTTCCTGCACAAAGCGAGCCATGTAGAAGTCTTAGCCGGTCAACCAATATGTTTGGATCTTTCCATGATGTGTAATCAATCTCTTCTGCCACTATTTTACTTCCTTGTTTATTATAAATATTATGATCTCTGGTGTATTCCGTTTTAACACCAACCTCAGGGTAACTTTCATTGTCGAGATAGTGATCATCACAAGCTTGATCACATTTATTTAATATATCACGACGTTTCCATCGTTTCGGTCTCAGGACACCGACACAGTCTTCGATCTTGCATGCTTTAGCTGCTTCATCACAGTCCATGCCTTTGTCAACAGCCTCAGAGTCGCTGTAGCAATCACCGTAGAAGGCATCATCTTCACCCAGATTACCGTAAGAAATCGATGCCGATATGTCGAAGTGTCTTCATCGTCTTCATGCTTCCTTTTTAGGAGTCCATCATTTTTACAGAGTAGGAAAGATCTACTTGAATTCGGCTGGATTGTATTCTCACTTTTCACGTTAAGGATTCTTCCATTGTCTTCATTCTTCCATAAACCATCATCATCCTTCAATTTAAGTTTTTTGTCGAGATCGGAAGAGCCGCGAACATAATCTCTCCCAAGACAAGGAAAATTATTGTCGTAATGCAAATCGCTCTTCCTTAGCCTAGTAGAGCCATCGTTGTCCTCTAGCTTGTACGCAGGCTTGGCGTTACAAGTTCTGTCATGTCTTTTTAAGCTCTCTCTCCGCGTAAACGACTTGCTACATCTAACACAACTTATCATATTATGTAGTGGATTTTTAACACAGTCATTCTTCTCGTGTTGTCTTCCATTCTTTCTCAAGATAAATTCTTTGCTGCAAAACTTACACCTGTGTCCTTTCAATACAGCAACAGACACCGAATCAGGATTCATATTAGTTACTGAGACTATTGTCAGATGCAAACTGAGTGAATTAAATTAGATACATTACTTAAATAGAATTTTTTAAATATTTCATCAGCATTAATTATTTACCTCATACAAAAGAAATTGTTACATGTGGTTTCGATTATTAGCATGAGATGTCGCCACGTGTTGTGTTTAATCATAATTTATTTAGTTATTTTATGTGGTATGTGGGATGCTCACTAACGTTCGCAAAACAAGGATGGCTTCGCTAGACATCAAGGAGATGGAAGTTCGTCTTGCATGTTGGTGATTCACAGATGTCTCATGGCATATTATTAATTTGACTGAGTAATGATATTTTTTAAATTCCACCTGATAAAAATATTGCAAGTTTTGATTTAGTAGCAGAAATTATCGAATTAAATGTAACTCCAAATAAAATGACATGTCTCATTAGACAAAAAATTCCATGCAGAGAGCGGTTTCTCAGAATAGTCAGAAGCACTTGAAGAAACCACAGGACTGATTGCAAGAACACGGGAAAAACCATCAAAATATTGACAAGAATAATCAGGAGCACACGGAGAAAACAATCATAATATTGGCAAGAATAATCAGGAGCACACGGAGAAAACCATCATAATATTGACAAGAATAATCAGGAGCTCACGAAGAAAACCAGCATAATAGTGACCAGATTAATCAGAAGCACTCGGAGAAAACTACCACATGTTTTCTCTGATATCATAAAATTACAAGAAAAAATATTTAAAAATAAAAATAAATTAATAAAAGTTTAAAATAAAATAAAAAAATACATAAACAGATTCTGCTAGCTTATAGACTTATCATTGTTGAGCAAAGATAGAGTTCTTGTACAAGCCAGAATTTTATGTATTTTATTATTTTATTTTTATTTATTTTTTAATTTATTTTTATTTTTAAATATTTTTTTTCCTGTAATTTTATGATTTCAAAGAAAAACATGTGGTGGTTTTCTCCGAGTGCTTCTGATTAATCTGGTTAATATTATGGTGGTTTTCTCCGTGAGCTCCTGATTATTCTTGTCAATATTATGATGGATTTCTCTGTGTTCTCCTGATTATTCTTGCCAATATTATGATTGTTTTCTCCGTGTGCTCCTGAATATTCTTGTCAGTATTTTGATGGTTTTTCCCGTGTTCTTGCAATCATTCCTGTGGTTTCTTCAAGTGCTTCTGACTATTCTGAGAAACCGCTCTCTGCATGGATTTTTTTTTGTCTAATGAGACATGTAATTTTAATTGGAGTTACATTTAATTCGATAATTTCTGCTACTAAATCAAAACTTGCAATATTTTTATCAGGTGGAATTTAAAAAATATCATCACTCAGTCAAATTAATAATATGCCATGAGACATCTGTGAATCACCAACATGCAAGACGAACTTCCATCTCCTTGATGTCTAGCGAAGCCATCCTTGTTTTGCGAACGTTAGTGAGCATCCCACATACCACATAAAAGAACTAAATAAATTATGATTAAACACAACACGTGGCGACATCTCATGCTAATAATCGAAACCACATGTACAATTTCTTTTGTATGAGGTAACTTAATTATTGCTTATGAAATATTTAAAAAATTCTATTTAAGTAATGTATCTAATTTAATTCACTCAGTTTGCATCTGACAATAGTCTCAGTAACTAATATGAATCCTGATTCGGTGTCTGTTGCTGTATTGAAAGGACACAGGTGTAAGTTTTGCAGCAAAGAATTTATCTTGAGAAAGAATGGAAGACAACACGAGAAGAATGACTGTGTTAAAAATCCACTACCTAATATGATAAGTTGTGTTAGATGTAGCAAGTCGTTTACGCGGAGAGAGAGCTTAAAAAGACATGACAGAACTTGTAACGCCAAGCCTGCGTACAAGCTAGAGGACAACGATGGCTCTACTAGGCTTAGGAAGAGCGATTTGCATTACGACAATAATTTTCCTTGTCTTGGGAGAGATTATGTTCGCGGCTCTTCCGATCTCGACAAAAAACTTAAATTGAAGGATGATGATGATTTTTGGAAGAATGAAGACAATGGAAGAATCCTTATCGTGAAAATTGAGAATACATTCCAGCCGAATTCAAGTAGATCTTTCCTACTCTGTAAAAATGATGGACTCCTAAAAAGGAAGCATGAAGACGATGAAGACACTTCGACATCATCGGCATCGATTTCTTACGGTAATCTGGGTAAAGATGATGACTTCTACAGTGATTGCTACAGCGACTCTGAGGCTGTTGACAAAGGCATAGACTGTGATGAAGCAGCTAAAACATGCAAGATCGAAGACTGTGTCGGTGTCCTGAGACCGAAACGATGGAAACGTCGTGATATATTAAATAAATGTGATCAAGCTTGTGATGATCACTATCTCGATAATGAAAGTTACCCTGAGGTTGGTGTTAAAACGGAATACACCAGAGATCATAATATTTATAATAAACAAGCAAGTAAAATGGTGGCAGAAGAGATTGATTACACATCATGGAAAGATCCAAACATATTGGTTGACCGGCTAAGACTTCTTCATGGCTCGCTTTGTGCAGGAAACTATTCGTGCATCAAAGACATATCCTTCATACTCAAAGAACTGAGGAAAGCTGGCTACATACAATAATGGCTTGTTTTACTTGCATTTGTATAATGTAAAGAAATAAAATAGATTATTTGAATTATAAAAATTTAATGTTTTTATTTCTTGTATTCTTATTTCTAACTAAGACTTAGTTCTCGTAACTTGTGCTTCCAAATGTGCTTCCATTTCGTCGATGGTGCTGCCTTTTCGTTGGCGGTGCTTCCTAATGTGCTACCTTTTCGTTGGCGGTGCTGCCTTTTCGTTGACGGTGCTTCCAAATGTGCGGCCTTTTCGCTGTCGGTGCTGCCTTTTTGCTGACGGTGCTTCCAAATGTGCTTCATTTTCGACGATGGTGCTGCCTTTTCGTTGTCGGTGCTTCCAAATGTGCTACCTTTTCGTTGGCGGTGCTGCCTTTTCGTTGACGGTCCTTCCAAATGTGCGGCCTTTTCGCTGTCGGTGCTGCCTTTTTGCTGACGGTGCTTCCAAATGTGCTTCCTTTTCGTCGATGGTGCTGCCTTTTCGTTGGCGGTGCTGTCTTTTCGTTGTCGGTGCTTCCAAATGTGCTGCCTTTTCGTTGACGGTGCTTCCAAATGAGCTGCCTTTTCGTTGTCGGTGCTTCCAAATGTGCTGCCTTTTCGTTGCGGTGCTTCCAAATGTGCTGCCTTTTCGTTGGCGGTGCTTCCAAATGAGCTGCCTTTTCGTTGGCGGTGCTTTCAAATGTGCTGCCTTTTCGATGACGGTGCGGCCTTTTCGTTGTCAGTGCTTCCCAATAAGCTGCCTTTTCGTTGTCGTTGCTTCCAAATGAGCTGTCTCTTCGTTGTCGTTGCTTCCAAATGAGCTGTCTTTTCGTTGGTGGGCTTCCAAATGTGCTGCCTTTTCGATGACGGTGCGGCCTTTTCTTGTCGGTGCTTCCAAATGAGCTGCCTTTTCGTTGATGGTGCTGCCTTTTCGTTGATGGTGCTGCCTTTTCTTTGTCGGTGCTTCCTTTTTGTTGATTGCGTGTAGTAAAAAATGTAGTGATTGAATATTTACTAGTTTTAAACCTCTTGGTGTTACTAAAATATTTTTCAAGGTCTCTTGGTCCTTTAGTATGTATAAAAAATGTCACGATGGATTAATTGAATATAATTTGCTAACGACGAAGGTCATGCGGTCCTGAAATGACTAGCCTATACGTCTTATAATGACATGACTCGATCTCATGGACTGAAAACAATTGATCTATGTGTGTGGCTTTGTACATGAACGGCTTATAGGTTATTCAGATTATTGAAAAATTAGACTTTGATAATAGGTTAATCGGCACTTTATTAATTATTTGGTTAGGTATATTGACTTGAGATGTTTTTCGTAGAGTGAATGATTAATAAACTTCGCGAAAGGTAATGGAAAACAGAATCTAAAATTTATTAAATAATTAGTTACAACTGTCACTGGTCAAGAATCGAACCGTGGACAGGGATCCATCGATTCAATTTGCAAATTAATAATTGATTTTTTCGGAGACTAATGGAATTTTTCCCGCATTTCTAGCTAAATAATTACATGATTACAAGATGGCGGCCAAATTTCAAGATGGCGGGCACCTCAGTAATAATAAATGATTACTGCACTGTAGCAGGTTATAATAAATCTGGCATGGTGGTAAGACGAGTACACACAAGATGTTGTCCTCCAGCAGCCGAAAACATGATGGTGACAATGACCGCTAGCAGGTGGTAGCTCCTGGTAGCATGTACTGAACATAAAATGTCGGATCCATGATGGACATCAAGGTCAAAGTCAAAGGTCAAGGTCAAGGTCAAATTTCAAGGCCAAGGTCAAAGTTCAAGGTCAAGGTCAAAGTTCAAGGGCAAGGTCAAAGTTTAATGCCAAAAGTAGAGGTTAAAGGTAAGGAGAACAGAACATTATACTAACATGTCGCCAGCACACTGTAGCAGCCGAAAACAAGATGGCGGCCTCCAGCGGACAAAGACAAGATGGCTGACATGACGTCATACCAGCTGATGGTAAATACCTTGTTATTGGTGGTGGTAGGTCAGTTTGTAGGTGGCTTCTGTGGAGGAAGGATCTGATGTTTTTTTTTTTTGCCCTCAACGGTTTCGAACCAAGGACGGGAATCGATATAATCAATCCTAATTCTATTAAGTTAATTTTTTGATGAATTTTGGAATTTTTACCGATTTTCTAACATAAAAAATACGGATTTCCAAGATGGCGTCTAAATTTCAAGATGGCGACCATTACGATAATTGAAACATTAATAGGATCCAATATGGTGGTCGTAAAGTAAAGTGTAAGAATGACATGTTACTCAACCAAGATGGTGGGTGTAACGAAATATGCAACATTTATATAATCCAAGAGGGCGACCGTAACGATAACTGCAACAGTGGTTTTTAAGATTTTTATTATTTAATTCTATTAATTAATTTTTTTAATGATTTTTAAAATTTTATCCCGATTTTCTAACATAAAAATTGCGGTATTATAGATGGCGGGCATAACGAAAATTGCAACGGTGACGTCATAATCCTAAAAGAGGCTTATTGGAGGCTGTAGACATGGATGCTTAAGCCTATATCAGGAGTTTCGTGGTTTTTAAGGCAAAACGACTTTTGTGGTTTTTCGAAATCCTAATTTTCCCTCGAAACGGGAATTTTTTCCTCGTAAATGGGAAATTTTCCCTCGAAAACGGGAAATTTTGAGTCATTTTGAGTCAATTTTGAGGAATTTTGAGGAATTTTTAGTCAAAAATGGCCGCCGTGACGTCACAATCCAAGATGGCGGACTGACAATCACAATCCACCGCCTGACGCCTGTTTCAGGAAATACTATCCTATACTACTATTGGTTAAATTTTTCACGTTCAAGTGAATACTTTTGGAACTCAACCTTCAATAACAAATCCAATATTTTTACGCCACCTTAAACAATGTCATTTATAAATACGCATTCATAGAGAATATTGAAACGGTTTTGTTGTTATAAATATAAGTTTTTATTTACCACACATTCATGTGCATAAGAAAACTAAAGCAATTTAAGTGGATATCAGTTGGTAGATATTAATACGGGGAATTAATTTCCTGCAATGATGAAAATTTAACTTAAGGATAATTCAGTAAATGCTTGAGTTTAACTGTATGCATAATAAGGCAAGAAATATTTTGGTTAGCATTACAAATACTTAAAAAGATTTAATATACAAAACATTCCTTTAAAATTTCGAGTCTTACGTTCGAGTTACACTTCAGGCTTAACCAAATAGATCAAAGTGAATACCTGCGATTAAATACTAAACCAAAATTAGCTCAGCTACATTTAAATTTAAATTTATATGAATCACAAGTTTAAAAGTTAAATTCATCATTTGGAAATAACATTTGTTTCTCTTTCTATTTAGCCCATTTTGTTGTTGAAATGTGGATATCAGATTAATAGAAGTTACAAAACTAAAATTAAATTTAAAAAATTTAAATATATTAAATATAACATTTAAATTTGAAAAGTTTACTTACTTTTTTATATTTTATCTTGAGCACACCGTACAGAAAAAAATAAAGTTTAAAAATTTTTACATAGATTTTAAAAATAATGATCATTTATTTATCATATAAAATCTTCAAAGAATTGTTGTTTGGAAATTTCACAAACTTTTAGGTAGATTTCAGAGAAATACTACCTATTGTAACATTTCCATGGAGCGACTTCCAGAAAAATTTTATATAGTTTTACATTTCATGGTCCATACACCCCAAAACCATCTTCAAATCAAAAGTTTATATTATATTATATTATATATAAACCAAATTTTTGGAAACTATAACTGTCATAACTTTTCACATATCACTTCTAAACTGATACATAAAATCTAGCAGTAGAAAATCTTGGTCGAGTTCGTTAATGGGCAATATCTAGGGACCGGAAAAATTCGCGAATTCAATTACCTACAGGATGGACTCCAAGATCCTCTATGCACTCGGACAAATTACATCTGCTCATTGGCTACTGACTCGTGACAACTATTAACTAGAATGCTTTTGATTCGATACTTCTTTCGTTGAGGATTATTCATTGGCTATGATTCCTTCAGACAACCAGTGGTCCAATCACTGAAGCAGCAAAAAGTTAAACACATTTGGATTATAGCCTATCGCGAAATTAAACCGCAAATTTTTCCGGTCTCTAGCAATATCCGACTAAAGGTGTAGAAATGGGTACAGTTTTTTTTTTTTTTTTTTTGGAAAACAGAAATTACACTCTGATAATACCGAAAATATAACTTTCATTTTAACTTATTATAACCTGTATCTTTTGTCTGAATACAATTTTGATACGACCAACAATAACTACAAGGGGTTGAAAAAATAAGGGTTGGAGGACAAAAAAATCATACCTCTCTTCGTAGGCACAACATCGAATTCACAAAAATCATATCTTAATCTTATAACTTTTATCTAAAACTTTGTCTGAAAAAACTTTGATTAGACGACCTATTTCTGTAAGTGGCTGAAAAAAAAGAGGCTTAAAATTAAAACTCCCTTAGTAGGAACACTATCAAATTCGTCCAAATTGTTTCTAGATTTTATAATTTTTATCTAAATATTTTGTTTGAAACAATTTTTAATAAGATGAAACATTATTGTGGGGGGGGAGGGTTTAATACAAGGGGTAGAGTTAAAAAAAAAATATCATAATTTCCGTACCATATACACTATTAAATTCGTTCTGTTTTATTGTAAAACCTTAAAGTATTATCTACAACATTCGTCTAAAATAGTTTTTATACGGCCAGCCATTACTGCAAAGGATGGAATAAATAGGGATTGAATGACAAAAAATTCAGTACTCCCCTAGTAGGAACAATATCAAATTCGTTCAAATTGTTTGTAAATATTATAAGTATTATCAAAATTATTGTCTGAAATAATTTTGGATCCAACCAATCATTGTTGCAAGGGGGCGATAAAGAGGGGTTACAATAAAAATATACAGTAATTCCATTAGTAGGCTTACCACCAAATCCATTAACATTTTAAATCTTATGATTTTTATATTAAAAAAATTTTAAACAATTTTTTATAATATAAACCGTTACTTCAAGGGGTTTAAAAAACCTGGGGTTGAAATAAGAATATTAATAAAACTTCCTTCCTTGTATTATTTGAATTTTATGTAACAAACCATTGCTGCAAGTTGTGGAAATTACAAGAGTATAAACACAAAAATACATTTATTTTTTAATAGACGTACTATCAAATCCGTTATAATTTATTGTAAAACTCCTAAAATTTATCTAAAACCTTTGGCTGAAACAATTTTTTATTAAAAACTATTGCTTTAAAAACAAGTATTGAAATTTAAAAAAATAATTATAACTTCCTAAGTATCAAAATCGTCGGAAATGTTTTGAACCATCTTAATAATATCTTAAACCTTTGTCCTGAAATATTTTTGTATGGCGATGTATTAGTGTAAGGGATAAAATAGTGTTTGAAGTTAAATCAAATTTACATAACTACCTGAGTAGACTTAATATGAAATTCGTGAAAGAATTCAATGCTGGATGCATTGAGTTAAAAACATTACAAATATGTTCGGTGCATGGAATATGAGAACATTTTTAATCGAACCTTTTTTGAAGTTATACTTCTTTAGGCGCGTTATTAAAAAATAATGAGAGTGAAATTTTAAGATGCGCGCGTACCATGTGACGACATTTTCACAGTAAGATGGCGGACCCACGTGTATGAATATAAACCCACATTAGGGGACATACCAAACGTATTGGTGTGCCAAATGAAACTTTATGATCGTGAAATTACAATGGAATTTATTTTGGTAAACTAAAATAGTCATAGTAAAGAGTAAATTCCAAGGTTTAAAAACAAAATCACATTATTTTGGTATTACATCAAATATAATACGCATTTTCCTCGTAACCTTCTGTCAGAGCAGTGGTTATACTGCGCGGTCAATTAAAATCAAACATCAAATTAAAATATTAATTTTTAATATTTATTATTAAATTGAATAAATAATAAACATTTATAAAAATAAATGATCAAATTTAATGAAAACTTTTTGATAAAAATGAAAAGTGAATATTAAATTAAGAAAATAATAAATATTTAAAAAATTAATAAAATAAAATAACATTTTTGATTTTATTATTAAATTTATTTATTTTCTTTCAAAATATTAAATAATCAATAATAAATATTTATAATTAAGAAACTTATAATATTAAGTACAAATTATGTCATACATATTTATGATTCTCTAATTTTTATATTTAATTTTTTCAAATTTAAACTGAACTTTATTTACTGTGTTGACTATCTTTTTCCAGCCCTTTTATTATTTTATTGTAATTAATTATTTGCATGCAATTAAAATTTATTTTTTAATGATGCCAAAGAAGTATAACTTCTCACGCGCGTACATAAGTGCACGCACCCATTTTTTGAAAATTGGCCAACATGAAGGATTTTATGTACATTAAGTTGTTAATAAAAGTTTCCAAAACTTTTCGAGATGAAATATGTACTTTGAAATCTACCTATGCCTGCAGGCTCAACCGAAGGTGATTTTTTTTTGTTTGCAAGTTCCATGATTCACTGGTTTAGTGTTATTTACATTTTATGGTTGAAAGAATCGTCTCAGTAAATGCTTCTTTAATATAAAATATGTTTTTATAAAAAATAAAAGGGTATTTAGTTATGGCATTTTTAGAAAATAATAAATATCACCTAAATACTATACTTTAATGTAACATATTATTCTAAATTTTTCCGTCACATTTTGTGTTTAGCATTGCATATTAGTCAATTTCATAGAGTATTAATGCTGGATAAATAATCTGTAAGTTATAAATTTACAAATATAATATTCCATCCTTTAACAAAAAGCAAAACTATTTAAAAAAAAACAATGTTTCAAATAAAAAAATGTTGTTTTTAAATTATTTTTTAATTTAAAGTCCAAATTTATAGATCACCATTCTTAACTAGGTAGATTTTAGCACCGATTCAATCACCTAAATAGTATTTTGTTTTAAATAAACACTCTTAGAAATGAAATCTCGATTATTTATTATAACATTATTTTTAAATTCACTTACGAACAAAATACTAATAATGCGCTGTAGTAATAATAATGCTTAAATTTTACTTTAAAAAAAAAAAAAAAACTTCTTATGGAAATCACCACTAACGTTGCATTACTGTGAAACAGCAATATTTTGACAGGCAACTAAAACTTTTTTTTTGCAGTGCTAAGATAGTTGAAGTACACTTAAATTCACAGACCGTTAAAAAGACGGAACAGTGCTTCATTCACGCGCCATATCGCGTTCTTGCCCTGCGGCTGTCGAGGCAAGGCCCTTTGTGGCGATCGTCAAAAGAAAACAGCAGAAAGCCGGTTGTAACTATAACATTTCCTCGCCGAATCGGACGTAAGGGGTTTACCCCGCCAACAGCCGTCACGTGACAGCCTAGGAAATCCTCTTGGTCAGTGTAGCGGCGCCGCTGGGAGGGCTCGGCTTTGTGGCTCGGCGCAAAGGAAAACATCAAACGCCCCGGGAGCGATTTCTTTCGGCTTCGCCCGAAGCGCGCGGTGTTTACTCGGTCGCCGAGAGGGGAAATTGCAGGCGGCCAGGAAAGAAACGACAGCGAAGGTGGCAGGAGTCAAATACGAAATCGCCGTTCGAAGTAAAAAAAAAAAAAAAAAAGTATTTTTGTGTGTAGGCTATGTGTGTTAGGTTTTCCGGGGAAAAAAAAATGTCCATCTCGGCCGGAGCCAGGGTTGATGTTTGTTGATCCATTGTTGAGTTTTTCCACCACTCTGGACGTTTAGCATAGAACCTGAATTTTTTATTATACATATTTATTTTCTGGTGGACTATTTTGGGTATCTTTGTGAAACTTCCGATTTGAAATACGGCCGCTGTGAACATTTTTTTTTGGAACGCAAATCATTAAATCGTATTTCTTCGCTTGTACCAGAAGTGAGTGATTTTAAGAAAAAGCAATTCGATGGATATTGTTGTTTAGAAAAGTAGGTATTTGTTTTAGATATTACAAACGTTTACACCCTATGCTAAAAGGCTTACTGGGAAAAGATTCCAGAAAGAGCGAAGATATACTGCATTCAAACTAATCCGAACATTTTTAATTCAACGTTTGAAATAAAGTAGCAATCCGTTTACTTCTTAACATTTAGCTCAAATACAATTAAAATAATCACCCAATATGGTACAAGTATAGTTCCTGGACATGCAAAGCTCTGAGATTAATTTTAAATCTGTTAAGTTTGGTATTTGGGTACAGATAATATTTCGTGCAGTAGCAACATCAATACGACTTGCTAGACTCATAAAAACGATATTTGGTCTTTTGGTAAGAGGACATTGGAAAGATAATATTAACATGTATTCAAAAATTAAACAAGTTATGTTTGAAAATTAATAATATAATAATTTATTTAATATCGTATAAATTATATTAAAACTTAATATCTCTCCAGAATCAAGTTTACAAATTGAAGCTGCCTTTCAACAACAGCCTTTTACTTAATTTTGTTACACTGTTTAGTGAACCAATATGTTTCTACATTTCTGTGACAACTTAGTTCCTTCTTTTCAAATTTACCTGGTCGGATATACCGCTTAACTCAATCATGTTACTATCTATATTGGCGCTTTCAGCATGAAGTCCAGCCAGAATTCCGCGTCGAACGGTAAATAAAGGCACTTCTACGCTATAAAATTATATTACATATTAAATTGATCAAACTGTTGTGTGACATAACTATATTCATATGAAACTTTTGTTTCAAAGAATGTTTGACGTATTTGAACAATATCTTGAAAGGTTGTTTCTTACTATCATACTTTGTCTACGAGAGCACAGTTATTTAATTTTAATAATCGATAATCAAATGATTTTAACAACATATATAATACACAATATTTTCTTACAATTAAATTAATAAACAAACATAAATAATTGGTTCACGTATAATATTACTAGCTGCCCGACCCGGCTTCGCACGGTTGTATTTAGGGGGGGGGGGGGGAAATGAGACCAAATCTTCTATTTACAGTTAGAATAAATTATATAAAATGAAAATTAATTAATTTTGACAAAAACTTAATACAATGCTTTGTAATGTACCGAAGAAAAACGAATAGCACCGATGGTTTCCCGACTCTCAAGCACGCAACGTTGTCATGGAAACGAAGTACCCACTGTTTCCCGGGCTTAAACACCAATCAACATTGATAATCAGTTTATTATTAATTATAAATTATTAAGACTATTAATCGAAATAAAAACTACCCTATCTCTCAAGTTGGAAACAATTACACATAAATGCCAATTTTCATCAAAATCGGTTGACTTGGTAAAGAGTTCACTGGACCCTTTTAGAAATCAGATGTAGTTAGTAATTGTCTTCTTAATTTGAATAATTTATATCACTTTCAAATCCCGACCGACTTTGTTCTACCAGTGTATAGTTATTTACCTGTATATATCTAAAAATTGGTGGTCTGTATTTAATGAGTGATGAGGACTACACTAACAATGAAATAGTCGTTGCCATGGAGACGAATGAAGCATCAACAATGCTACAGCCGTTGCCGTGGTGATTTTCTGCCAACTCATACATACATCACATTAGAAAACTCTAAAATTATCAGATTAAGACCATTAATCGAAATAAAAACTATCCTATCTCTCAAGTTGGAAAAAATTACACATAAATGCCAATTTTCATCGAAATCGGTTAAGTGGTTTAGGAGTCCATTGAGGACAAACATTGTGACACGAGATTTATATATATTAAGATTTTAACCTATCTGGGGGAACTGGGTTCGTAAGGGATAGGCCAATTATGTTTCATTACAATTACTAATATCTACATTAATAATAAATAATTGTACTTAAAATATCTGATCACAAATCATTGGCACTTAAATTGTTTATTCTCAAGTCACTCAATGTCTGTGAAATTCCACAGTCCACACTCCTCACTGGAGCTAGGCTCGACAGTGCTTCGCCCCTTACCACGCACCTGTCCAACTTAAAGTTTCGCGCCACTCACTCGCTTTCTCTCGATCCTGTTGCTCCGCGTCGCACCACTCTTAAGTGGGTCTCGCGCCCTCTTCGCCGATGTCGCAATTTTCTTCACTCACGGAACTGTTCGAACTCTCGGAACTCACTCGGAACACCCGCTGAGGCCGGCGTCACGGCTTATATACTTGTGGCGCCCTTCTAGAACCGACGAGAGTGGCTGTGAATAATCACGTCATCCCGGGCCAAAACGACGCCCGGACAGTCCAGAAGGGCGGCATTCATTCTCGCCACTCCGCGCGGCAGCCCACGGGATTCCCAAGATCGCTCGGCGAAAGATAACAGCGCCGAAGGAGGACGATGCGCGAGGAACAGAGGGATGAGGAGGGGGTTAGTTATGAGCTTGTAATCCTGTCAGGCATGCGTGGTATGCCATAAGTCAGTGGGACACACGTGACACGGTGCATGACGCCAGTGGCCTGGCAGGGTCGCCAGCCAGCTCCAGACCTGGCTCGTGTCGCATTCCTGACTGCGTTCGTAACAATATTATTATAGTTAAACCAAATCTGTTATTTAAAAGTTTAACAAGTGCACTGCTACGAACGTAGACAGGACCGTAATACGCGCCGGGTTCGGTGCTGGCTAGCGACCCTGCACTGCCACTGGCGTCATGTGCCGTGTCGCTTGCCTTCCACTGACGTGAGGCATGGCACACATGCCTGGCCGTATTACAAGGGTCGTCGCTACCCCCTCCCCTCCCCCCATGCAAATTTCCGCTTTGGGCTATTATCACCTTTAGCGGCCTGGGAATTCCGGCTTTACATAGGTCGCTGCGTGGAAAGATGTGAATAAACACCATCTTTCTGGACTTTTCGGGCATCGGGTCAGCCCGGGATGACGCGACTCGTCACAGCCGCTCTCGTCTGTTCGAGAAGGGCGCCACAAGTATATAAGCCTTAACGCCTTACTTGTAACTCTTGTAACTAAAGAGGTACAAAATCTATCAGCAAAAACTGAAAATATTTTTTACATGTTTGGATTAATTATTGTTTTATGTTTGGTTCAATAAATTTCTGCAGTTACCATAGTTTACATGCATATTTACCCTAATTCAGTTAACACTGTTTTTATATAAAATTAATAAAATCCCTTACTGCTAATATAAATTTAGACAATAGTAGAAAATATCTCCGTTTTATAACTTTTCGAATCTTATACATTTTAATGAAAATATTTTGGAATACTTAAGCATTCAAAAATAATTTTTTATGTGTTCTTTTGTCACTAAGCATTAAATAGAAAACTATATTCGTAAAATATGGTTTCAAACTTTGTGCATACCTTTCAAGTTCTTGTAAAATTCATAGTATTCTGGAGGTACCCAGGGATGACGTGAACATTGCATAATTCAATTTAGTTTCTTCAATCGGTCTGACAGAACTATACTTCGTTGGAAGACATCCTCTGAAACTCTCCAGGAATCTGGTTGGACGCTCTTTCTTTCTCATTCATATGGGTTCCAAACTGCCGTTAAACGTCACAGACATTTTAATGATACTTCCATCCTCTTTTTCAGACAACTCCAGGCCAACTGCTGTTCTGATACCCAACTTTGTACCAGTAGCTGCAGTTGTATTTTGACAGAATTTGTCCCTCAACAAAGCAATAATGAAAAAAAAAAATCAACTTGTTTCATTTCTTGAACAATGAAAGTTCGTTTCTTTTGGCAAATTTTGAGTATTGAAACCCTATGCTGAGGTGTATAGAAATACTGTCAATGGGCTCTAACATATTTCTCAACAATTCTAAAATGTTTATCTGAAGGTAACATTGTGTGACCGATAATTATGGGGGAAGATGTGCTCCACTTCCTTAAATCTTCCACTTGCAATGAGCCGCAACCAAGTGCTAACTATAGTCCAGTTTTTATCAATTATCAGATATTGTGATGAGTTTATCACTTCTTACATCGTTAACTTTAAAATGCTTTAATAATCGACTACCAATTTCGTCTGATCCTCTGCCAGCTGTACTTTCATCCCACTCATAAAAATATCCCTGATACTTCTTACGAATTTACACCTAAATTATAACAAAATATATTTTTCGTGTAAAAAGTAGGGCCTGTTGAAAGCTTTGGAGTGGAAAGAACTTGTTTCAAATCGAATGTATTTGCATGTATTCCTTGTTGTTCTGCTTCTTTAGCTTCTGTTTTGATGACGTCTTGACCGGCTTTTGCTTTACGGTGATAAAGCTCTGGTTTCTGCAGTAGCTGCCGATAAGCTTCTGTGTTGTTTTCATGTTTAGCTTTCTCTATAGCAATATTCAATGAATCAAACTCGCTTCTTTGGGTTTTTTAACGAAAAAATTAATTATTTTGTAAATATGCGGCGTAAGACACTGGCTGCTGTCTCTTTTCTTTGGCACTATTCCTTGTATTGTGAGTAGCAAGATTCCTTTGTGTATTCCATTGACATGTAGAGTTTTCCTGGGTTGTGATTACGAGAATAAGGGCTCGTGAACTTAGGTAGCTTCTCAATAAAGTTTTTTTTCTTCAGATATATCTTATGCTGAATGTTTTCTATGGTGATTGCCACGCTTGCCTCTTTTATCGGTCGGAGGGGAAACTCCGTCTTTATTATGGATAGCAGTTAAATTTTCAATGTGTCCCCTGTTATTCTGCCGGCCATGTATATTTTTAAATGCCACAATTACAGACGTTTAGTCTGTTGCCGGTTATTCCCAGTACCGAGTAACTGATGGTGTATGAACACCGGGAAGGACTTACAGTCTTCTTTGTTTTACGTTTGAATTGTTCCTTTTTAATGCCACCAATTACATAAGCAGTTTGAAGATTGTAAGACCCCAAAGCCCAAAATTCTGAGAAGAGTTTATTTCTGATTTCAGTTACCACAATTTCAAGACACGTTTTCTTACATTTAGAGTCAGATCCTGGTTTCTTCTTGTTTACAGTTATTCCTTTTCCTCTTCTGGGAACATACTCTTCCCCGTACTTTTCCGTCTCTGTATCATACTCTGGTTATTAAGATGTCTTTTTCTTTTCCTCCCACGTGGTACCTCGAATTTTTCACTGCCATTAGAGTATGTCACAGAAGATCCAGATACCTGGAAAATAAATTTCCTCTTAATAATATTTTCTTGTATCGTACACATTCTATTCCTTCTTTTCTCGCTAACCTGTACTCTCGCAAAATATTTTTTTCTTCCATTGTGGGTTAATACAAAAGAACAAAATTACGTTATGAAAAATGCTTTTAAAAAGAAACTAAATATATAATTTTTTACAAGCATCTCCATTAACAGGAAAAGTTTACAATATTAATATAAATACAAAACCTTTTTTAAAAATTATGTCCAAAATTCTCAACAAAAGAATAGAATTAACACTTTTCTCTATGAAAATGTAAAAAAAAACTCAAAATCATGTAAAACATGGTATCTGCTGCAGGTAACATAGTTAACATGAAATGATTTCTTTAATTTTTTTTTAAATTTTTACTTACCTCTGAATATTTTTCAAGAGGTTAAAGTCACTAACTGGTGGAACAAATTCTGTGTCTTTATCTTAATCATTCAGTACTTCACTACCACTGCTTCCTTCACTATACAAAACCCAGAACATACATTTTATTTTCTCACGGCATCAAAAACAAGACCTCGCTTAACCGCTATATTGTCACATACCATAGTTTACGTGAATCAGACTGCACTGACCATATATTGAAATGAACACAGTGCTGCCATCTATTGGAAATTAAGGAAACTCTTTGCGCCAATTTATTAAGACATTACATACCATTAGGTAATTACAATAACTCAATTTCGGTAAAAATGTTTGTTACCATGGTTTACAACCGAGCCCTTCAAATGTCTTTTGACTCACTGAATGTATTCAGAAAATAGTAGTGTTTCAACATTCCACGAAATGCAGATTTAGCCAAGGGGAATCCATTACTATTTACTTGTAATGCACTAAGCACAGTCTAAGGTTTAATTTCATGTCCAGGTGTTATCACAATCGGTTAATGAACATCGGTTTTTGTGCTTGTACGCAAGTCTCCAACTTATCATCTTACTTTTGCACTTTTATTTCTCAGCTATTTCCTTCCATGCGTATTCTTTGATCCGCTGATTGCTGTATCTAGGATCTTGAAGATCGTAGAGGAAAGTTTGCTCCTGTACATGGGTTATTAATTCTTCACTTGTCATGTTATTTTTTAAATTCTGAAAAAATTCGAAGTCAATGAAATTAAATTTTACATCAAATATAATTAAAATTGTAATGGTTGAGCCAAAATTGAACTTCAATGCTAGTCAATTAATGCACTCGGCTTACCTTGAAAACGTAGGCAGTCGCAAACACCTGATTACTTAATAAATAGCTCGTATACAAGTAAACACTCATAAAGGTTGTAACCATATGAAGGGTGCATACGACGATGCGGACGCCAGGTGCGTAGTAGCAATAATTTTTTTTCCTAGCCTAAGTTAATCTAAGTGTGTAGGGGAGGGTCCAGGTTAGGGGAGGACCTAAGTGTGTCTCAGGCCGAAGCCTATACACTCTACCATGCGGGTTTTTAACCATGCAGGACAAGGGCGCGTGCATCATGTGCTTATTGGGGTTTACTGGCCAGCCATGGCTGCAATTGGCGCCATGACTGACGCCCCATTGGCCGCCTAGCTTAAAAGCTAGCTAATGTGACCCAGGTAAAACCTGCATAGACACAGGGAAAACCCTGGGCCGGTTCATGCGGGGATAAAATAACATGCATTAAGCAAGCAGGTAACTACTGGACAAGAGGGAAGAAGGGTCCAGGTAAGAAGAGTTGGAGGGGCTGAAAAATCAACCATGCTGGAGTTGGGTGCTTGGGCCTTGCGGCCCGCATTTAAAGTTGGGAGCTCCTGGGTTATTATTAACCAGGGGCGCATGCACCCCCAGGGGCGGGCGACTTCACGCGTCAGCCCAGCCACAGCTGCCCAGGCAGCCACAGTTAAAACAGAAGTGGGCAGACGAGCCAGTAAACCGGCTCGAACTGCTGGCTCTCGGAGCGAAATGCAGCCTGACATTGCGCCATCTTCATCTTCCTTCTTCCAGTCAACAGCCAACGACCTTTTAAGCCAGGGTGGGGGTAAGTCGTTCAGGCGAATGAAGTATCTTGCGAGTCGGACCCTCTTGCCCCCCAAATTCCCGGGTCGGTTGAAGGTCGCGCCGCCCAGGCTACCACTGGCTCCAACAGGGCCCCAACTTGAAGGCGCCGCCATCTCTTCCTTCAGAATTCCGATGCTGTTCAGTTCCGTTGCGCGCGCGGCAGTCCACAGCTCCGCAAGTTCCAGCCCGCAGTTCGTCTACACTTCGCATCCAGGGCACATCGAGCTCCCCTGCGGTGCCTTCGCCGACGGAACTGCTTTCTGCCGCGCGCCGAGCTACATTCAGGCTACTTTTCTCCCCGACATCCGTGATAACGAATCCACAGGCCGGCCATTGGTCCGCGGACTGCTATTGGTTATTCACAGCCACCCCAGCGAGATTGCAACTCTCGAGCTGGGCTCCCGTATCCGCCACCCGCGGGACGTGGTCGGTAGCAGTTGGCGCTGCTAGGCCGCCCCCAGCACGCACACAAATCCCGCACGCACTGCCAGCTTTCGGTTACCCAATAGGGCGCAGGGAACTCCCAGCCAACAGCCCGCGAGAGAGATGCGCACGCCCCGAGAGACGACCACCGACTCGCGTAGTAGCAGTGTCGAAGCCGAGGGCCGAGCAGACCCGGAAGTGGCCGAAGAGAGCCGAGGAGGCAGCGTCGCTTGACTCGTCGCTCGCTTGTCTCCAGACTACTCGCGAGGCGAGCGCCTCTTCTCTTCTCTTCTCTTCTCTTCTCCGCGCTTAGCTTCGTGCAAGTGGGCGCGCACCTTTGAGCGGGCTCCACGTGGCGGCGTGCGGCTCAGGTTGAACCCCGCCATGCTGCAGGGATAGGCGGGTCGAGCTGGTTGGAACCCGCCTGCACCTGACGCCACCCCGACTTGCTGGCATCTAGTAAGGGAGTATTTGGGCAGAGGGCAACGCAACGGGGTTTGAACTTATTGTTGTGCACCGCGCCACGGGTCATATTTGCAAGAAAATATTGTTCTTTCATGTACGTATTATTATTTTAATTACTTGTGTAAATCAGTTTTGTTAAAAAGTGTTATAGGAGTATTTTTTATTAACTGAGATCATACTGGCATTCTTCCTATTCTCAATTATTATTATTTTTCAATAAAAAGATACAAATAATTTATCTCAATGCATACTTATCTCATAAGCAAGAAGTTTCCTTTCTGTCGCACGTGTACTCCACGCAAACATTTTTTTTCCACCTTCTAAATCAAAATAGAAGTAATTATTTTGGTAGAAATATAAATATTGTCATATCTATTAGAAACGTTTTAGCTATCACAGTAAATTAAAAACTTAATTTTGCTACCCAAATTTAATTTTTTTTTCTAAGTCAATAAAAAACAAATTATTAGGTTCCATAATAATATTAATAATAATATTTTACACATAGAGGAAAGTTTATTTTAAATGTAAGGTTTGGTTCAGATACGTATCTAATTCGCCAACAAGGAATTATGTAATTAGGTATTTAAAAATACAAAATCACAGATTCTTTTAATACATTTATTTTATAGATATTAAGAGTGTGCCATAAATATTTAATTTTTTTCAAGTAAACTGAGTAGGTACAGGGACAGGACTGGAAGCACTGGTGGTGGTCCGCCGCGCTGCGCCCGACAGCTTGCAGTGCGACGGCTGCTAACACGACCTCCTCCGCGCTTCCGCGAGTTATTTCCGAGTCGCCCTGCCCCCGGCCGTGAGTGGGGAGGGGGTGGGGGAGCGAATTGGAATTATGGCTAACTAGGCTGTCACCGCCTCGTGACTCGCACCACTTCGCGCTCCTCGTGCCTTTGACAGCCCTTTGATCAGGCGCGCTTTAATTTTTGATCGGGAGATGGGGGCGTCGGTGGATTCGGGGAAAAAATGGGTGCGTGGGGGGATGTAGCATGAGAAGGGAGGAGGGGACTCATAACAGCCCGCGCTTATCATCACGAGCTTCGCTCCGTGTCAGAGGCGGTCTTGCGTGTTCCTTCTCCACACCCCTCCCCCACACCCTCATTCATCCATTTCGTTCCCGCGATTTACATGCTAGAAGTTCATGAGTTCCAAACCCGGGCAAGGCGAGGACGTTTGAGGTGGTTTTTAAGGGAGAGTTAAGGCCCCCGCCTACCCGGGCACACACACGGTGCGCAGAGCTTCAGGAAAAACAACGCGATTTCAAAACTGCTCAAGATATCAGAGTGGGGTCTGCTTATTAAAAGTATTTGAGAGTTCGCTGAGGCCCGAAAAGTTCTTTTGATTTTGGATTAAGTTTTTAAACGGTATTTTTATAAGAGTTAAAATGGCTAAAACGCATGTTTTCAGAGTAATTTTTAGACCTAAAACAACCGGTACAGATTCTTGAAAGCACTTACGGGACTTGCATTACACCTTTATCTTCATTTCTCCGCCATATAATGTTACGGTCACCGCTCAAATATCACAGTTATCCTGTGATGACGAGAAGACTGCGCGCTAGTTCAGTGCCTTGTGCTTAGAGACTATATCGCCCTAGAAGCACCAGCGAGCGTCGCGCTTATCATTCCGCCTCACTAACACACTTACACACCTGACGACGCGGGCCCCTTAAGAACTGGAAGAAGCCATTAAGGTTGAAAACGTTTTGAAGCCATAACAATTATCTCTCTTTTGACTTTAAAATTAAACGAAATTCCTGAAGCAAATAGTGACCGACAGTTACAGATGGGTTCTCCCGTGATGTAATACTGGAGTAAATCGATAATCTTTTATGGTCATTGTTAAACTCTTAATGTGTGATCTCTGCCTAAGTTATACAAAATTTCAATATTAAACTATCAAAATTTGTCATTGTGCAAAATCTGTTTAAGCCAATATGGCATTGTTCGGCTGGTGTCCCTCCACAGTAGCTAGACTGTCAGGTGGTGGAAAGGGGAGTGTGGGAGTGTGGGAGTGTGATAGAAGAAACAGCCAAGACTTACGAGTGACTTTCGGACATTCAATATGGCTTTAAAGTGACTTTGAAGCGTTCAATAGGGCTTTAAAGCCTCCCCGAGTCAGAAGTGGTAGTCGCAGTTTCCCAAATTAAAATAAACGCCGAAAAAAAATATGCGAGAATACTGTAAATCGTCTGAAAGAAAAATACTGAACAAGTTGTTACTGACATTTAATGCTGAGAAGTTAAATGATTTACATAGGCCACCAGTATATAGTTTAGCTTGAGCATAGATACAAAATGTTACACTAAATAAGCTTTAAATATTCATATAAATAACTTTTTTTTCCTAAATTATTACTTGAATACATGGCGCTAATCATTGCGTTACCGAACTCAACTTCGACAACCAATACTAACAATACCTACGCTCGCTTAACAAGTTTAGAAATTACTAGAGACCGGAAAAATTCGCGAATTCATTTCGCGATACGCTAAAATACAAATAGTTATACCTCAGTGCTGTCTCTGCTATTGGCTCACAACTCACCTGGATGATTCTGGGCCAATGAGAAACGCCCGTACAAAGCTTTATCAAATCACAGGCTGCTACGTTGGGACGTCTCACAAGACAGAAGCCAATGAGTGGGTGACATTTTACCAAGTGTACGTAGAACTATGGAGTTCATCCTGCAGGTCATTGAACCCGCAATTTTTTCCGGTCCATATAAATTACCAAAAATAAATTAATAAAGATTAAAAATACTTATAAATTAGTACTAAGCGATAATGCACAAAACTCCCACCTTCACATATTTTCACGCATAAGGGATCTCGGCAACGTGGTCGCTCTGGGAGAGGAAGTAGCGGAGGGCCGTGATTGGCCGGCATCCAGTGTGTTGGTGGTGGGGGGGATAGGTTCCCAGCCCAGGCGATGGAGGTACGCAGCTCTTGGTTTCTGGTTGGTTAATGAGCCGCACGACAGGTCGCAAATAGTCAACTATAGTTTCTTAGTCGATACTAATTGTGTTAGCGTAAGCTTCGCCGCTCACCTGAGTCGAGGTGATCATGCGCCTCGCGAAACTACAAAGCGAGATCGATAAGCGACAATTACATATCGGACGTACATTGGTGAAGTATATGCCAACTGAATGATTACAAATAACCTATATGTAGTACACCTACTCCAAAGATGTCGGCAACAGCCGCGCGTATCCGCGATCACGTGGTGCAAAAAAAAATCTATTTTTCTTCTTCCAGAATGCGGCAACGATATAAGATGTGAAAAAACACCATCTTTCTGGACTTTTCGGGCATCGGGTGAGCCCGGGATGACGCGACTCGTCACAGCCGCTCTCGTCTGTTCGAGAAGGGCGCCACAAGTATATAAGCCTTAACGCCTTACTTGTAACTCTTGTAACGAAACAGGTACAAAATCTATCAGCAAAAACTGAAAATATATTTTAGCATGTTTGGATTAATTATTGTTTTAAGTTTGGTTCACTAAATTCCTGCAGTAACCATAGTTTACATGCATATTCACACTAATTCAGTTAACATTGTTTTTATATAAAATTAATAAAATCCCTTATTGCTAATATAAACTTAGACAATAATAGAAAATATCTCCGTTTTTATATTTTTTCGTTTTAAACAAAATTTTGTAGCACCAACCAAAGTACTCAATCGATCCAACCCAAATTTTGTTTTTAGAACTACATCTGTTTCTGTGTTGGTTGAAGTTGGCTTCAGCTCGCAAAAAAAATATATATATATAATTACATTTGTTTGGCAATGCTGTAACTAAGTACAGAAATCTCTAGAAATATCTTCTCTCGCCTCGAACACTGGTGCAAGCGGACACTTAAAAACAGCATGCCCATGCAAGCATAAGTACATTCCGGAGGTGGGCATGCGCATTACTACATGGACACTGTGATGCCGCGTTTTGATGTTTAAACATTTCGGTACACGTCATTCGATAGTAGCAATTTCAATAAAAATGGATTGGATTGAGTCACAAATACGGGGGATTCACGTATAGAAACATAAACCCGTATACAGTCACTTTCGTAAGCTTTAGGGTACAAACCAAACGTATTGGTGTGCTAAATGTAACTTTATCACAGTGAAACTACCCCGAAATATATTTGGTAAACTAAAATAGTCATAAACGTAATCTCATGTTTCGCTCACTTTTTTATTTTATTTTTTTCAACTGATGGTCAGCTCCGTGTTTGAGTGAACAGCGGCTAAATCGAAGTGTTTTCAACCTGGAAACGGCTTTTGGGGTTTCTGTTTACCAACAAACATTCTAATTAATTTATATTAGCCATCATCAGGCGTGTTCAAGCAATATTTTGGCTGTATTCAAAACGTTTATTTTGGACGTACGCTACTGCTATCACTGTAGGTATATCATATAGAGTAATCTATTGACATCTGCTGATTTTGACTTGTTTCCTGAGTGTTGTTTCATCTCTCTGTCCGATTTTTAGGTTTCTCTATGACATATATTGTATATCAGGAATCGTGTACGTCCAAAAGAGGAGTTTTAAATCAATCTTTCCCAGTGCAGGAATCATGTGAATAACGTATTTCGGCAGCAGAGCTCGGCGATGGTGAATGCCGTATCCAGACAGGGCCCAGCTCCAAGCCTGAATCAGCAGTTCGGAGCTGTCCGTCAGGTCGCGAGCTGCAGAGGGTAGGACTGCCCTGATTTGACACCTGACAAACGCGGGATCAGCGCTGGCGTTCCCGCGCGTGACACGCCGCCGTACAAAGAACTAGAGCCGGGGGGGGGGGGGGGGGGACAGCTGATCGCGAGTGGCAGGTGATGCGTTCGTGTTTGTTGCCGGCGGCGAGAGCAACGCTATTTCTGTGGCGATCGGCGAAAAATTTGCATTTCATGCGAACCCGCGCTAACGACCACGCTATCGGACGCGCGCGGACTTTGATGTTCCACCATAGCGCGTTTCCCCCCCCCCCCTTCTCTTTTTTTTTTATTTTTTGATTACTGTGAAATATAATTATTGGTTGTCATCAGCAGGAGCCACAGCGGATATTTTTCCAACGAGTTCCGCGACAAGTCATTTGCATTTTGGCCATTAGTCACGTGCCAGTTCGCCCTTAGGACATGGCAAGCGAGGCCACTTTATTGGGTTACCTGCTACAGTGTCCGAGCGCTGTGCTGCGGTGGACACAGGCACCCGCTCCGCGCAGATTTGTTTTGTGAGAGAGATCATTTCGCTGAACCCTGGATATCGATAGTAAAAAAAATATTTTTTTTTTAACTTTTCTATAATTTTGTGGTCTTGACAAAAACAATAGATGAGTTCCACTGGCAAAATATTTAAACATAAAAATATGTGAGACGCTAGCATTATAACTACATTTTTAGAGTTACTTTGAAGAATATAGCGAGTAATAAAAAAAACATTGAACAAGAACAAAATATATATATAAATTAATATATTATAGAAAAGATAATTAATCTGAATGGTAGGAGGGAGATTAAAGAATCACTCCATTGGCTATGGATAAAACCAAAACCTTCACAGAAAACATTTTTGCTTCGAATTGAAATTAATTCATGGTTACGTGCAACGAAATAAATTAATTAAAAAGTATTAACGTTAAAAAAATTCGAATTCGAAAATTTGAATTTTGATAAAACACACATATAAATGTATTACTTTCAGTTAAAATATTTTCCTCTGTGGGCTCGAAAGCACTGCCGTGTGTGGAAACAGCCTCTCGCCAGTCCAAAATGTCAGTCCAAACAATCAGTCCAACAGTCCATTAGCTGAGTGTCGTGGCATACCTCTCTTTTTATGCTCTTTGGTTACTTTGCTAGTTTTTTCCTACTGAAAGTGAATTTGAAACATCCCAAGTTTCTTCCATATTATACGGTGATACGATAGGTACATCGAACAGCAACAGCTACCACAGGACTTATCGTGTGTCGGGGAAGGCTTCAGTTCAATTCGAACTGGGCAGTCAGAACTGGGAGCTGGACTGATCGTGTGCGGGGGCCTTAATGCTAAGAACAATAACCTTAACCCAGGTGTCGGCAGACCGCGGCTCACAAGCCACATGCGGCTATTTTCATAGGACTTTGCGGCTCTACAACTCACTGCGCTAACACAGCACACGACAAATGCCGAAAGGGTTTGAATTTAATGTTAATCAGGTGTGAAATGTCTTGAGAGTGTAGTTATTCGACCTGGTTTGAAGCTGATTTTATCATGACGCGGGGTGACTCGGTGGTCGAGAGCGCTAAGGCGTCGCACTCGCCTGGCGAGGGTCGTGGGTTAGATCTTCTCGACAGACCTGACATGATTCAAAAATTACGCGCACCAAGACTTTATCCAATTGGTTCGGAACCCACTATGATCCTGGAGTTCCCGTTGCCTCAGTGCAAACATTGTGAGACGTTATATTTCCTTATCACACAAAAAAATATTTCATATTTATAAAAGGTATTTTAAAACACCCGCGTTCCACACCAGATATACGGGCACGGTAATGTAGGTGAAACAAGTTTGATAAATTCTGAAAAAATAATAGTCCCTAGTCAGGTTGGCGCCTGAAATTAAGTTTTTGAGTTTACTTCATAAAATGTTTTTAATTGTTCTTTAGTTTATATTGCAACTCAAACACTAAAAACTAAACACAATAATAATTTTAAAACTCTTTTTTAAAAATATATTTTTTTTTAATGCAACCAATTTTTATCATACCTTAAACGATTCTAAAAAGTAAAAAAATATATATTTGTATGATTTTTTTGACACAATTATAATGTATAAGTATTAATTTCCAAATACACAAAAATTTGAAAGGAAAATTTATGTATATACATACGTCGTACAGAAATTTAATCTGTGTTATCTTAACATAAAATTAATTTATAAAAATATAGAGAAATATGAAAGATAAAGGAAATCGTACCTCTTTAAGGCGGTACTAAACACCATGTTCCAATTTTTTTATCTCTATGCTAATTCCAGCTTTTCATGATGAAATATTTGAAATATATGGTTGTGGATAATAACTTGTATTCGTTACCCAAATGTAAAAAATAAAAAAATAAAAATGAACTTGTAAAATGTGACTACGATGCAACTAGTCCAGAAATATTTAATTAAGTGTAATTTCTTGAAATTTACAAGTTCAAAGTGTATATAAAGGTTAGAAAATGCATGACGACGTTCGAGAATAAAATGAATAACAATGGATAGCGTAATGCAAAGTACAATTAAACTTATTCCAAAGCAAGATACTTAGTGAAACCCAATACCATGGTAATGCAATTCTGCTTCCGTAAAGCGTCTACGTAATTGTGTCGTAGCGGGGATATATAATTAGGTCCATGCATTATTCGCAAATTTTTTTGAGTGTTAAAACACTGTTTCATCGTCTGTGTTTCGTTATTGGTTATTTTCTGTCATGCACATGTCTCCTATGGACACACGAATCACAGCAACTCTGTTGCGGAAGCAAACACGTCCTGGATCGCGCGGCCAAATTAGGGAACAGCTTTTCGTACAGACAGCCAGCCCATTTGCAAGTAAGAAACCGTTTGCTTGGGCCTGCTTTATAGCGGTCTAGTGTTTGTACGGATCTTTTTTGTGTGAATTACCTGCTCCTATGATTGCGTAATATTTGAGCCTTTAATTCCCGGCGCGTGCAGCGTGTTAGCCGGTGGCTTCAAGCGTGCCTCTGCAGCACGGGAGAAGCAACTTGCTGTTCACCCGGTGCCGAGAGACGGCCCTCCTCCCCTCTCCCCTTCCCCATGTTCCTCCTTGCACGCAGTGTCGCCAACAGAGGCCGCGGGCTCCGCCGCGCACAAAAGAAACCGCCGACGGAGGCGGCAAAAGCGAACAAGAGAGAAGCAGACGCGGGAGAGAGAGAGAGAGAGAGAGAGAGAGAGAGAGAGAGAGAGAGAGAGAGCAAAAAAAAACAGTTTATCGCAGCACGTCTTGGCGTGTCAGGCAATCTGCGCCTCTTTGAGCAAGTTTTCAATTCCCCGCTGCTTGCACCTCCCGCCGCGTCGGGCCGGCCGCTGCTGCGAGCTGGAGTGAGCTTGGCTGGTGTGATACATGTTGCTTGCAAGCACCTCCGTGGATATTCCTTCCAAACCTGCTTCTTCAATGTTGCCAGGCTTCTTCGAGGACCTTCCTAAGAGTCGCAAAGACCCTTAGGAGGGTATAGTTTCCTACATTATTATGCTGCTATTATTTCGTGTTTGTTTTGCGCATGATTTAAAAAAAAAACATGCATTATCAAAACACGTGTAAATGTTTATAAAAGGTTTTTTTTGACGTGACAACGTCTAATAAATCGATGAACGCCGGCTGCACGCTCGAAAACGTGCCCCGTATTGCACATTGTCCCACTAAGATGTGTCCCGTTATGCTCATTGTACGCATGCGTGGCATCTCTCTTACACTCGATTGGAACAACCATCATTTGACTTTTCAATCATATTTTCGTCGTTTGAATTATTAATGTTATGTAATTTAACGATCGTCCACCGATTTTCAGCACAATCGGTACGGTAATTTAAATGTAATGTTGAATATTCAAATACGTTTTTAACGAACAATGGTGTTTTACAGTTACACATACAAATTCAATTTACACCAGGTTTCTTTTGCACAATGTTTTAAAAAATATTGTACCACATTATAAATAAGTTTGGTGTATTTGGGATGCGTATTTGTTATAAAATCGTATTATAAAAACCAAATAATATTATTTCCCTACGGTGCTGCCATCTACGGTGACGGACTCAAACCGAACGAATCGCGCTATCTATCTGCTTCCGCGGCAACCAGGCACTCGTTAATACATATTTTCCTTTGTTTATCGCGAGGGGCGTTATTATTAATGAATTATAAATAAAATTTCGTGCCCGAGGCCACAATTGTATATCATTTTGAGCACTGGAAGACATAAAAACGAAAAATATTCTCGACTAATTTTAATCTCGGCCCCAGCGCACCCCGAGCGTCTGAGTTGGAGATTAAAGCCTTAATTATTTCTTAAACTTACTAATACTTATTTTATTAACTGCAAGGGCATTATTATTAAATTCTACGTTTTATTTCACGACGAACAAACTTCGTCGTTAAATGTGTAATTGCGAAAAAGCGTAAAACATTCTTGACGATTATGAAGTTAAATAACTATCATGCATAAAAGTTATAGTATAAATAATCTCTTCGTTAAAAGTAATAAATTTTTTTAATTAACGAGTGCAAATAAAAGTAAATTTATCAATTAAATTATAGATTTCATTTCACGCCTTCTTTGTATCCATACAAAATAGTGATAATTCAATAAAAATGATTCAATTTTATTCATAAAAGTATGCAATCATTTCATCAATGTTTTGTTATGATGTCACGTTCAACTATCGTCCGTAAACCGACTTTACAGACAACCAATTTTTTCTTCTAAAAATATTGCTTTGTTTGATTTTTTTTATGAACTTAATGGCTTATTTTTATTTCAACAAGTCCCAGCGTGTACTGAAAGCATGAAGTGGAATAGCAAACAGTTTTGGATTAAAGTTCGTATGTAGCCTTCGTCTTAAAACTCCGTATTTTTATTATATCATTTATAAATAAATAACAAATATGTTTTCTGAAAGGTTTGGAAAACTAAATATTGTATGGTTTTGAGAAAACATATGTTTTTTATTAATTTATGAATGTTAAAGAAAAAAGGTTTTATGACTAAGGTTACATGTGAACGGTTAATACAAAACTGTATGCCACCTGACTTCATGTTTTCAATATATGTTAGGATTGACAAAAAAGTTTGCCTTCAAGTTCATAAAAACTATAGTATTAGAATCTGTTTTGTATATAGTAATAAAATTATTTATAAACAATTAAACATCGCTATATTATTAATGTATATAAAATCATGAGCAAATATTAAAATAATAGGAGTTAAATAAACTAGAATCGCCGATGCAGTTTTTCATAAATGGATGACTCACTCGTGTTTTTACATACAACATCGTGGTCCTTGGGGTGTTCGTGACGCAGTGTTTTTGTAAAAATGCAACTACAGTCAGTTGCATAGCCAGCCAACTCCATCAATGTAAATATAACCTATGGTTGATTATTCAAAACAAATTTAAAAATATTAATTATATAAGAAGTTTCAGTTATATGTAAAACTATTGATTGTTTAACTAACTTCTGCTAACACAAAATTTGTCCTTCCTTTTGCATGCATTGCCACATTAATTACAAAGACCTTAGGGAGAAATATATTTTCCATAATCTTTAGTCATATTGTAGTGATTGTGACATCCATACACTTTGGGATTTTAACAACATATATGCACAATAGATTTTACACAAAAAATATACGCCTTTTAATGTTTTTGAAGTGAAACATTTTTGGACGCGATGAGAGAAAAATTTCGGGGCAGAATTGTAATGCAACTTTGTTGTGAAACATTGTTTTGAAAAATTTCTGACGCAAAAAGGACAGAGAATAGGTACTTGGCCAAAAATATATAAAGAGGGCACTATGCTATATATGTTGCTGGGATCGTTTACCTTCTTCTCTTTATGCGATGATTCGTCCTCCGCAAAAAAATAAAAGAGAGAGATAGATGAACGAAACAATAATACAGAGAGTGTGCGCATGCGCTTGTCACAGAAAATGGATATAAGTATCTATAAAGTCAGCTGTGAGTACCTTGAATTTTATATTTGCTACCAGCACTCTCACATTACTCATTTTTAACCAGCAGCGTAGAGAGCTCTGTTTAGACAGTCCCTGCATATCCGCATAGATAGCGCTACCTGTTATTATTTTCATATTTCTTTCAGAGATTTGGCGTTTCCCAAATGGCAGAATTGTTTGAAGAAAAATTGACACGCACAGTTTTTTTTCTTTATGGTGTGAGTATTTCAACAGTGAGTAATATTTATTTTATTTATTTTTATTTTAAGTAATCACTGATATCCTGAGCACTTATTTTAAAATGAGTAATAATATTATTAATTCTAGTTTATATAGAATATTGTATTCTTTCTCTCTTTCTTTATCACTCTCTCTCCCGTTTCACCCCTTACGATATAGGCCTACTTATTATTTAATGTTTGAATTGCCAAAGACGTTTAACTTATATCACATGAACTGAGTTACACACTCTTTTCATTTTCTAATGCAGTCAAATTATTAACTTGGTCGTGTAAAAATGGAAAATTTTCCGGAAATACCGAGCAAAAGATTTTTGAACTCACACAAATGACTGGCAAATAATATTACTTTGTTGATTTACCAGGTTGTGTAACAGTTGGAATAGTTTTGATATCCTTTCTCACATGACGCTGCCTTGAAATTAAAGGGTTAAGATTGCATTGGTTAAAGACACTTTCTTACAACAACAAAGAAGGAATGATACGGAACGGGTCATAGGAACATACTAAAGCTTATGTCCGAACATTCTGTAAATATTGTGCATTCCGTCTAGCTCTTAGCAGCGCTTTTATTTTCTGCCGGATGATAAGAGGATAAAATATGAAGCCATGTCTTGTAATTGTTCTCGAATTATTTGGTCGTATGCTACACTAATTTTAGTAAAACTGTTTGTGGTTGTGGCCAGAAAGTATTTCCAAAATTTAATTCAAGTTGTCAAAATGGTCTAGAATGTAGCTTTGCGTTTGTTTAAGTACGAGCGTTTGTTTTTATGCAAACTCATCCTGGTGATTTTTATGAGTTTATTTTTTGGACTGTGTTTTCAGTAAGAATCATTAAACATTTTCACATTAAAAGTAACCGACTCAAGTTAAACTGAGTTCTGGCTAGAATGAATAGGAATTTCAGATGATAATTTTAAATAATACACGCAGCTACGCAGAGCGCTGAGCTCTTATTAAAGATAATAAATCCTTGTCATACTGAATTTTTGAAATACCAACTACAAATTACAATATAAATTATATTATATAATGTAATGGCACGACAAACCATAGCACCTATATGTGGACACTTGAAGCAGTCAATGTCCGTTGCCTAGTTTAACACGTATGTCATGCGCATTCGCCAGTGGAAAATAATCATATAGTTTATCTCAGCTGTTATAAGCTGGAGACTGTTAGTTTATGCCACTCTAGCTGAGGGATCCACGCTTCGCTACGAAAGTATCCAGGCAGAACACTCCCACTGCTCAATAAACACGCCACTGCCGCGCCTCGAACGGAAAAAATAAAAGAATGTTATTTATAAAATCAACTTATAAAGGTAAGAACTAAGATAAACGGTAAGAAATTAAACAAAAAAAGGTCAACTTGGATACAACAGTGTTTAAAAGCCTTCACATTTGCATTTATTTAAACAAGAATAGTGTTGCGATATGATGGCAAAGATGATAACAGACGGACTGGATTATGATCCCAAAGTGAATAAAGCTTTAACAATGCAACAGCCATTTCAAGGTAACGAAAAATGCGTTGCAATGCAATAGCCATTGCCAGGAGACGTATAAAGCATATCAAACAATACAATAGCCTTTACCAGGAGACGAAGAAACCATCATCGACAATGCAATAGCCGTTGCCAGGAGATGGAGAAATCATCATCAACAATGAAATATCTGTTGCCATGGAGAATATCGAGAACACGTGGTCTATATTCGCTAAAAAAAAAGAAATTAAAAGAATATCGAAAAAAAGTCCCTACGAGGTGCAAACCCACGCCCTATTTTCTGGAGAATCTACGTGCAAAATTCCATGGTACTAGTCCTCTCTGTCTCTGCGCGACATGAACTACAAACAGACACACTTTTTCTTTTGTTAATATAGATTATTACAACAAACTAATAAAAGGATTGGTTGGATACATATTTATTTTAATGCCATTAATTTGTACATATATTTCAAACCATAAATCTTAGCAGAAAATTTACGAATCATAAATAGTGGGTATCAATCGTCTTTAGTACAAGCAGAAGTGCAAATGTTCTAACGTAGAATCAGAAGAACTCACTGCTGGCCACTCACGTGCAAACGCGCGAAAGAATTGCTCAGGGCAAGCTCACCCTACCGTTCCTTGAATTACCGTCCTGTCGTCCATACGACAGAATCACTGTTTATTTCTTTTGAAAAGCGCGGAGAAGGTCAACAAGTGGTAATACCCTAGAGAAGTGGTGGCCAGTAGTGGGAGCGGGCAGGTTCTGAATCATTCTAGAATCGACACAATTCGATCCAGTCAGCCCAATCACCTTCAGAAACTGCTTCTAGGCATCACACACAGATGGATCCAGTCAGAGCGCCCTCCCTTCTCCTCTGGCGTCTGCAGTTTCCGTAGCACGTCGGCAACGCACCGGACTATGGTGAGTTGCCGACTATGCTAAGGAGACGACACCCACTATGCTACAAGTTAAGTTGCAAAATAAAGAAATAAATAAGTAATATATGCTTTCAAATTATTTTATAAGACTATAGTGGTATAAGACATTTGGAAGGGAGTATCATCTTTAGTTCTAACTGTTGCTGGTAGAGGGCGCCAACTTTAATTCAAGGTGTTGCTGCCATAAGCTGATAAATTTCAACTTCAAAAAGTGCTCATTAGATAGGTAGTGCTATTTCGAGCCATCTTTAATTTCTTACCTGGATACCAGAGAGCCCTAGTGTTAGCTTTAATATTTATTAATAATATTTTAATTCTTGAAACAAAGTAGAGTGATGTATTTATTCTTATAAGGAAAGTCTATAGCGTTATGTGCTATTTCGCGTGTAAAATTATCTAATAGTTAGTTATGTGATTAATTCCAAATGGCTTGAACCAAAGAAATTAATAAACTAAAATGTTAAGTGCTTGTAAGCACTAATATAAAACCCATTCTTTTTCACCCTATTTGTGGTCAAATTTCGAAGAAAAAAAAAGATAATACTTTACGTAACTAATCATGTACCCTATTCTTACTGTGTTTTTTACCTCTCACACTAATATGTTCAGGCACATGATTTTTTATTCTAATATTATTTGATATTATGTCTTAAAATTATATTTCTATCGAACAATCACTATGTAACTCAATTTAAAAAATTGGTTAAGTTATTTAGCGAGACTGGCAAGGGCTTTAGTAAAAATATGTATTTGAGCCAGACAAACGTGCGTCTAGTTAAATTGTTTCATGTTTGTAACTGTTTGAAAAGTCCCTCTTTTAGAAGAAATAGATCATAAGTTCATTTTTGCCAGATAAACTTACATGAAATTTTCTGGAAAACAAAACAGCATCATTAAAGGTCCCGTTATTACACTCTCCAGAAAAAGGTTTCCCGTTTGTGACTTGGGTTCGATTGACCCCGTGGCAGAAATGTGTGTATCGTACAACAGTAACAGCAAAGCGAGCTCCCTCTGCCGCCCGCAGCTCCAGAGGATATATTCTTGCGTAACACACTCGTGTGTAGCAGAGTTCAAAGGTAGGCCCACGGCACGGCACGAATAGCATGAATCGAATTTATTTAAGGTAATATGCACACTGCACGCGGAGCATCAAAATTTCCGATCCTCTGTGTCGTTCAGTCATCAACATACGTCTCAGGCCGAAGCCTATACTCCTTAATCATGCAGTGTTTTAGCCATGCCCCACGTGGCGGCGTGCGGCTCAGGTTGAACCCTGCCATGCTGCAGGGATAGGCGGGTCGCGGCTGTAGGGAACCGCCTGCGCCTGAGGCCACCCCGACTTGCTGGCATTTAGCAAAGGAGTATTTGGGGAGAGGGCAACACAACGGGGTTTGACCATACGGACTTCTTACTCTCTCGTAGATTACCATCAGCATTACCGACATCCAATATTTACGATGTGGATGAACAATGCAGAGAATTCTTAAATACAATCCGTGCGCTACGTGCCTTGCGTGCGCTGACAACCAGCAAGTGGCGCCGTTTGGGAATTTTCATGAGTTTATGGTTGGTACTTCTAGTCATGTTTTCCTTAAATAATGCTTGTCTGAATTCATTTCCCTCGACATTCTTACATTTATGCACTAACATGTGCAATTATATTACATAAAAGTTGCATAGTAAAAGTGTTAAAACTCTAAACGTGTCTAGTAGGAATGCTCAGTCTAACGGGAAGCCTTCATTTCACAGACGAGAGAGCAAAAACCCGAAGTTCCCCGAAGTTCATGCTCTTTTTCCGTATCTTTAATGTAGCTATCCTAACCAAATCAACCGTCCACAATGGTTTAAAGTATTTATAATGTAGCTAACCTAACCTAATTGACCATTAGTATCCTTTTATCAACACCGTCATATTTATTTACAATGAAAAAAAAAAACGAAGATGCACGATCGGACGTTTGGCTCTCTCGTCTGTGAAAAAAGGCTTCCCCAGTCTAACGTGCGCTTGCGTGGAGGATAGACCTGCTGCCGTGGAGGATAGACCTGCTGCCGTGGAGGATAGACCTGCTACCGTGGAGGATAGACCTGCTGCCGTGGAGGATAGACCTGCTGCCGTGGAGGATAGACCTGCTGCCGTGGAGGATAGACCTGCTACCGTGGAGGATAGACCTGCTGCCGTGGAGGATAGACCTGCTGCCGTGGAGGATAGACCTGCTGCCGTGGAGAATAGACCTGCTACCGTGGAGGATAGACCTGCTGCCGTGGAGGATAGACCTGCTGCCGTGGAGAATAGACCTGCTGCCGTGGAGGATAGACCTGCTACCGTGGAGGATAGACCTGCTGCCGTGGAGGATAGACCTGCTGCCGTGGAGGATAGACCTGCTGCCGTGGAGGATAGACCTGCTGCCGTGGAGGATAGACCTGCTACCGTGGAGGATAGACCTGCTGCCGTGGAGGATAGACCTGCTGCCGTGGAGGATAGACCTGCTACCGTGGAGGATAGACCTGCTGCCGTGGAGGATAGACCTGCTGCCGTGGAGGATAGACCTGCTACCGTGGAGGATAGACCTGCTGCCGTGGAGGATAGACCTGCTACCGTGGAGGATAGACCTGCTGCCGTGGAGGATAGACCTGCTACCGTGGAGGATAGACCTGCTACCGTGGAGGATAGACCTGCTACCGTGGAGGATAGACCTGCTGCCGTGGAGGATAGACCTGCTACCGTGGAGGATAGACCTGCTACCGTGGAGGATAGACCTGCTACCGTGGAGGATAGACCTGCTGCCGTGGAGGATAGACCTGCTACCGTGGAGGATAGACCTACTACCGTGGAGGATAGACCTGCTGCCGTGGAGGATATACCTGCTGCCGTGGAGGATAGACCTGCTACCGTGGAGGATAGACCTGCTACCGTGGAGGATAGACCTACTACCGTGGAGGATAGACCTGCTGCCGTGGAGGATAGACCTGCTGCCGTGGAGGATAGACCTGCTGCCGTGGAGGATATACCTGCTGCCGTGGAGGATAGACCTGCTGCCGTGGAGGATAGACCTGCTGCCGTGGAGGATATACCTGCTGCCGTGGAGGATAGACCTGCTACCGTGGAGGATAGACCTGCTACCGTGGAGGATAGACCTGCTGCCGTGGAGGATAGACCTGCTGCCGTGGAGGATATACCTTCTGCCGTGGAGGATAGACCTGCTGCCGTGGAGGATAGACCTGCTGCCGTGGAGGATATACCTGCTGCCGTGGAGGATAGACCTGCTACCGTGGAGGATAGACCTGCTACCGTGGAGGATAGACCTACTACCGTGGAGGATAGACCTGCTGCCGTGGAGGCAGGCCTGAGCTGACGCCGTGTCTCTGACGGTCGACTGCCTTCCGATCCAAATGCGCGGCAGAAAGAGACCAAGTTAAATAACTTCCTCTTAAACAAGCTGTAATCGAAAAGGGGTCATGCCTCGCACGTGTTAAAAGCTAGTCCCTGCCTTGCTTATTTGACGGTTATAAACAAAGCTGTTCGCATCAGTCTCCATGTGCTTGTTGAATTGTCGTACACTATCAAAAATCTTCTCACTTAATATAAGTAGAATATACGTGAAAAACCCCACGAATTTACTGATATTGTAAGAATAAGGGTACATAGTTAACCTTCTTTAAACATAAACTCACGATAGTCGTCTTAGGGCCGGTTTCACCAAGCAGGTTTAATTTTGTTACAAAACGAGATTTACAAAACTAGATTAAGTATAATCGTAAGTTTAATTCCGACGTGTGTTTCACCATCGTTACACAAGTTTAAATTAATCGAGATTTCTAAAACTCGATTTATAAATGCCTTCCACATAAAAACACCCATTACCTAGCTAATATACCCGAATATCTGTCTGAGATACCCGAATATGTATTTTTTTCCCCTCTTGTAGATGCAGCTTTTGGCCGAGCGTAATTTATGGTGGCCGCATTAACCTAAAAAAAAAAAAAATTTTATTTTTTTGAAAAATTAGTAATATCGTGGAAATTGTCATATCGCATATAAACATGATTGGCAATGGTGCAGTTTCAGCTTGTCGTCGAGCGGGCTGATCCCCTTATTGGTTGTGTAGGTTCTTGGGCTAGCTCAGTTGGGGGTGGGTTTCGGGCCGCGTGGCAGTTAAGAGGATCTAGCCTGCTAATAATGAAACTACATAGGGTTTCGTGGCACTCACTCTTTTTATTGGCCACTATTTGCACTGGCACGGGGCTATCGCAGTTCCCGCCTACGACCGTTCTTAGGTGAGGCCTGACTACACGAGAATTTCCCCTTACACGGCCGCCTATGGGAAGTAGTAGGCGCCGGCGTCGCGGCGCTAACCGATGGCGTTTGTCCCAAACCGGCAGGGCTTTGATTTCCTGTCCTATAGCGAATTCAGGCAAGCACTACCTGCGGACACAGTTTCTGAAATGTCCCATTAAAATGGCGAGGTCTCGTCCATGACACAATGGTACTATTTTATCCTAGGCAATGCATGACTATACAAGCGAATAAAGATATATATATATATATATACATACATACGAGAGGAAAGGAAAAAATTATGAAACACTAATAAAAAGAAAACTAAACTATTTACAATAAGGCGACCCCTTGGCAATAGTTGACATACTAATCTCCATAGTTTCGAACTGCCTGACACGACTCGAAGACTGTTGCTGATCTATTCCCCGCGTCACTGTCGTTAAGCCCGGAGGCCTCTATGCTCACCCGTTTCACTCGTCTTGGCGAGAGCTCGCGGCCGACACGTCACTCCTCCGCGGTTCTCCAGACGCGACCCCCTCCTCTGCTCGCGCCGACCCCCTCCCCGCGCGCGTCTCGTGCAGCATCTCACGTCCTCGTGGACGGGAACCCGCGACTTGTTCACCCCGTGCATATTAAAATACATGTTATTTACCCTTCTAATTTAAATTATACATGATGGATGATATTATAGTTTTTACAATAAAAATTATGTCCTGCTGAAAGAAAAGAAAATATACATAAAAAACTACGTCGGAGGGACACTGATTTATTGAAGGTGGCACCACTGGCTCCCGCACACGCCCGCGCACAGAAGAAGGCGGTGACGCGCCATAACGGCCTGTAGGAGCTAGGGTGGCCTCTGGGTCGACGTCAAATGCCCCCCCCTCCCACAAGGCCATTATGCGCGTCAACGTCTCTTAATCGCATCTGCCGTTGCACTCGTTGATCGTAGAAACGAGAGGGTAGGAAGTGTCTTGGCCTCTGGTGTGTATCGTGTGCGGGTGTCTCGCGAAGGGTGGCAGTAAACTCATGACACTGAGTCGGGATCCTGTGTTAGTGTGGTGGCTTGCCTTTGGTAGGTTATTGCACTGAAATTCCCGTAAGTAGGTGGGTACCCGCCGTATCCTCCTAGGTCGGGAGTTTTCCCCAGATTCGCTTCTGGAAATTGAGGGGCTGAGCGAACAGTTGGGGTCTAATGTCCTGCCCTTTCCCCCCATCCTCGTGGTTGGGATGGCAGACCACCCCGAAGATCCTGGTTCACCTGTCAGGACCCCCATCAGTTCTTCCTCCATCCCCTCTGTGTCCCCCCGTTCTGTATCTGAGTCTGGTTCGGTGACGGTCATAATGAACGACGAGTCCGCCAGACTCGTATTGAGGGGCCAGAGAGGGGTGTCTGGGTCTTTCCCCTCCTCGTCCTCCCCGTCCGTGTCCGGTTCCGTGATGAACTGGATCACGTTTGTGTCGGCGGTCGTTTCGTCTGGTTCCCCAAATGTCCTGGCTGGTTCCATTACGCTCTCTTCTGCCCCTCCTGTCTCCGTTCCCTTCATGGCTGCCCCTGTGTCGGCTGCCGGTCGCGTCTCTGTCACGTCTCCTTGTTCTTTCTGTCCCGCCATGTCCTCGTCCCACCTTCCGTCCATGTCACGGCTGGCTTGGTTTGCGTCGGTGACTGGTGTAGAGGCAGACCCCTCTCCCCTGTCCGTGTCCCTTGGAGCTTGTCTCTCCCCCGCGGCTAGGCGCAGTTGGTCTCTGTGAATTTTTGCGGGCCTCCCGCTTGGTGTACGTATTAAGTACGATGTGGCCCCCGCCTGTCGCAGAACGGTCCTGGGGCCCGCCCATTTCGGGGCTAGACCTGCACAAAAGTTCTTTGCCCTTGACGACAGAGGATGCTGTCGGACGTACACTTGGTCCCCGGGGTTCAGAGTAGGGGGGGGTCTAGTGGACTGTGGTGTCGTCTGCTGTAGATAGGCCTCCTGTCTCCGCCTAGCCCTCTCCTGCATTCTGGTCAGCTCGGTATTGAGACATTCGCCCCATCCGGCTTCTGTGGCTGCCGCCTCTACCCGGCATTCTCCTGGCAGCGCCAGGTTCCGCCCCATGACCAGCTCTGCCGGCGAGTAGCCCGTGGCGGCACTCGTACGACGCCTCAGACAGTATAAGAGGTTCGGCAAATGGGTATCCCATTTTGAATGGTCCTCTCCCAACCGGAGACGGAGCTGAGCCTTTATCTCTTGGTTCCGTCTCTCGGTTGGGTTGGCCCTCGGGTGATACGTCGACGTCGTGTGGTGGCTCACCCCCCACCTTCTGCAGGCCTGTTTCCAGCGGGCTCCCGTGAACTGACATCCGTTGTCCGATAGGAGCACCGCTGGGTACCCGAAGCGAGGGGCTACCTCTCCGTCGATCAGCGCTATCAACGTTCCCGACCGGACGTTGGAGACCGGATAGGCCTCGACCCATCTGGTAAACAGGTCTGTTAGTACTACAAGGAAGCGCTTGCCTTTGCTGCTGCGGGGATAGGGCCCCATGATATCTAGAGCTAGTGTGTGGAATGGGTGTTGCGGGCGGCGAGGTCGCTGTTGCTCCTCGCCGTCTGTCCTCCGGGCCTTGCGCTGCTGGCAAGTGTGGCAGCGTCGGACGTATTCCCGGACATCGTGTCCCATGCCGGGCCAGTGGAAGGAGACCCTGATTGCCTCCGCGGTTTGTTCGGCCCCGGGGTGGCCTGCTAGCTGGTGGTCATGGAAATAACCCAGTATGGCCGCGCGGGCCCCCTTCGGGGCGTGAGTTCGCCAAGCATCCCCACCTCCCGGCACCCGCGTCTGCAGGACCCCGTCCACGCAGCGCTGATCCGGTACCACCTGGTTCCCGCACGCCTCCACGGCGGCCTTCGAGACGTCGTCCCCCCGCTGAACCCGCTGCACGGCGCTAATCAGCTGGGAGAGAGTGTCCACTGCCTCGGGTTCAGTGACTGGTTCCTCCTGTGTTACCGCGTACAATGCCGCGGGCCCCATCTGGTCTCCCGTGACGGGTGCGCGCCCTGACGGAGGAAGCAGATCGTCCCACGTGCCCTCGTCCTCAAAGATGTCCTCTGGGTTAGGATGTCGTGACAATTCATCGGCAAGTTGGTTAGTCCTCCCTGGCACGTGTTCCACTGTGAATGCAAAGTTTTGGAGGGTCACAGCCCACCGGGTAAATTTACTCTTCCTCCCTTGCATCGAGTTCAACCATTTTAAACACTGATTGTCCGTCCTAAGAGTAAACTCCCGCCCTTCCAGATGGTGTTGGTACCGCTTGACAGCCCACACCACTGCCAAGCACTCCTGTTCATTCACATCGTAGTTCCGGGCGGCCGGCCCGAATTTGGCACTGGAATACTCCATCACGCGTCGCTCGCCATTGGGTCCGACCTGGTACAACACGGCCCCCATACCTACTTGACTCGCGTCCGTTTGTAGGTACAGGGGTTCGCCCGGCACCAGCCGTGCGAGGGTGTGACTGTCCTTGAACAAGCGCTTGACAGTAGCCAGGGCGCGGTCGGCCTCCGCGGTCCACCTGTATTTTGTTTTGGGGGATAGCAAGTCCGTCATGGGGGCCGTCACCGCTGCGAAGTCCGGTATGAAGGACCGCAGCCAGTTCAGGAGCCCCATGAGTCTTTGCAGCTGTTTTCTCGTCTGTGGAGCCGCCTTGGACGCGATCAGGTCCAGGTGCTCCGGGAGAGGGCGGCACCCCTTCTCACTGACGACATGCCCCAGGAATCTGATCTCCGTTGCCCCGATATGGCACTTGTGCGGGGCGCAGGTCAGCCCGTGTCTGGCCAGCCGTTCGAGGACCAATGCCAGGTGATGCGCATGGTCCTCCCACGTCCGTGACCAGACGATCACGTCGTCCAGATAGGCCGTGACGAAGTCGCCCACGAACCCATCCAGGACGCGGACCATCATGGCCTGGAATGTCGAGGGGGCGTCCATCAGCCCGAACGGCATGGCTCGGAACTGAAACCTGCGTCCGTCCGGGGCCGTAAACGCGGTCTTAGGACGGTCTTCCTGCCTGACGGGGACTTGCCAATACCCGGACCTTAGATCAAGTGACGTAAATATACGGGCGTCCCCCAAGCCTGCCAACGCGTCTGCAATGTTTATCAGTGGTGGTGGGGCGGGTATGGTGACAGAGTTCACGGGTTTGAAGTTCACACAGAACCTCAAGGTCCCGTCCTTCTTCTTAGCCATGACGATTTGGCTATTGTACGGAGATTCACTAGCTTCTATTACTCCGTTCTGGAGCATTTCGGTTATCTGTTCCTGCACTACCTGACGGTCTTTGAGTCCAAACTCCCGCGGCTTTACGTATATGGGACTGTGTGGCTTTGTAGGGATGGCATGTTCCGTCACCGTTGTCCGCCGCAGCATGTCTGTGGCCGCGAACACTAACGGTTGCTGCGACAACACGCCCTCGAACAACCCTGTGTAATTTGGTGGCACGTCATGAGTGAGGTCTGCCAGCTGGATCTGTGGTGAGGGAGGAACAGGGCCCGCCCGGCCCACGCCGTACAGCGTTCGGCGCCCCTGACGGCCCACGTGCAACTTACTGTCCTTGATGTCAATGGCGGCGTCCTCCTGGACCAGCCAAGGCAGGCCCAGGATCAACTCCTCCCGCAGTCCACGCATCACCAGGGCGCTAGTCCGACTGAATAAGTCACGAACACCGATGGTTACCTGTGCGCGTCCAGACGTGGACGCGCTTGTCCCCTCCGTTGCCAGTTGCACCTCGTCCTCGTGTGGCTCCAAGTCCTCGTCCGGCACCAGGTGGGCGGAGACAAAAGAGTGGGTCGCCGCCGTGTCCACCAACGCGTGGACGGGACGGCCGTTCAGGAGCACTGGCACCCGGAGCAGCGCCGCCTGGTCCGTGCCCAGCTGTCCCAGCTGTGCTGGAGGAGCCCCCTGCTCCTCTGGTGGTGACCTGTCCCCTGCTGTTGGACTGCTACTGGCTCCCCCGTCTGCTGTGGCGTCCATGCTGCGGTTCCCGTGGTCCCTCGTGTCTCTTCCGAGCTGCCCAGTGGGGCTGTCACTTTTGGCGGGCGACGTCCCTGTGTTCCTCTCGTCCCTGTGGCTGGTGTCATGGCGGGCGTCGTTGGGCTGACTCGTCCTCGGGCTCGGTGAGGTCTTTTCTGTCATGTTGTCCGGGTTCGTATCTAGGAGGCAGTGGCCGACTCTGTCCCTGCCCCCTATTGTCCGTTTCCCGGATGGCGTCCTTCCCTTTCCATCTTCCTCCACAACTCCGCCTTGGTTGGACACTCCGCGTGCCAGTGATACTCCGGGCTGCGGCAATACTGACACCTGGGTGGACGGTTGTCACTCGTCCGCTGATTCGTACTCCGCTCCTCTGACCGTGTTCTGGTCTCCCGTGTGGGTCCCCCTGTCGTCCTCTGCCCTTGTGGTGTGGCCCCGCCCCTGTATCGGACCAATGTCATTGCGTCCTCGGGTGTCACAGTCTCTTGTGACATCACTGGTGTCATCCTAGGCTCCCGTCGTGACTCTCTTGCCCAGAGTTCCCTCCTACTTGCTGCCAAGTCCATTTCAGTCTCCCGGGCCAGCTCCACGAACTCGGATACCTCTAGGTCCACGGCCCGTCGCAGAAAAGGGCGTAGCGACGGCAACAACTGTTCGCATATTACGGGCATGACCTCGCTCACTGTTCTCTCCGGCCCCACTCGCCGGTGCAACCGCACCTTCCTATAGATAAATGATTCGGCGCTCTCCCCTGCGGCCTGTGGTACACTGTAAAGTTGTCGCTGACACTCGGCTCGTGCCAGTGGTCCGTTGAACCGCCTCTCTAGTGCTCGCTCGAATTCTCCCCACTCGGATAGATAGTCCCCCGTGTCCGTCCACCATTTCGCCGCCCGGCCCCGTAACTGGCCACACACTCTCGTCACCCAGTCCCTTCGTGGCACTCCCCTAAGCCTGTCCACACACGCGGCTACAAACGCACTCGGATCTTCGTGCGGTTCTCCCGCAAACTCCGGTAATGGGCTAGCCACCTCGACCACTCGCATCACTATACTCGGATGACCATGACCTATGGGCTCTCTAACGCCCTCGTCGCGGTGACCCGGTAAATGACTCCCCGATTGTCTGTCATTACTCTCCCCGCTACTCTTCACGTCCGCTAGTCCCCATGGGCATTCGCACGAAAGGTCCTGTCCGTGTCTCCCCCTGAACGGAAGTCCACACCCCACACACGTGTCCATCACCCTCGCCTTTGTCTCATCCGGTCCCTCCATTTTTCCGGTCGTCACCCGGCTTCACTTGGTTATCCGATCCTTCTCGGCTCGGTCGGCGAACTCGCCTCTCGGCGCGCGATAAGCCGCAGCGCGATACCGCGCGAATTCGAGCCCGGCGTGGGCCGCGCCGCCTTATCTCTCTCCCGCGTGAACCTGATCCCGGCGTGGATGCGTCTCCTTATCTCTTTCCCGCGCCGCTCCTTCCGCCTGCTTCCGCCGCTCCGCCGCGCCAGGCAGCTCCCGCGCCGTTCGCGTGACGCAACTCGCGCTACGTCGCACGCTACTCCAGTCCATATAATGTCCGTGATGTCCTTTCCGCCCACTTTGTCCGTGTTCTTGGCAACCCGCACTTTGCCAAATTACGCCCTTTGAGACAAAATTTCGAAAGTTTGAAAGTTTTTTAAAAAAAATTGAAAGTTTTGAAAATTTGAAAGTTTGAGAATGCGTTGCCACCTAGTTGGGGGCCACTTGTCGTCGAGCGGGCTGATCCCCTTATTGGTTGTGTAGGTTCTTGGGCTAGCTCAGTTGGGGGTGGGTTTCGGGCCGCGTGGCAGTTAAGAGGATCTAGCCTGCTAATAATGAAACTACATAGGGTTTCGTGGCACTCACTCTTTTTATTGGCCACTATTTGCACTGGCACGGGGCTATCGCAGTTCCCGCCTACGACCGTTCTTAGGTGAGGCCTGACTACACGAGAATTTCCCCTTACACGGCCGCCTATGGGAAGTAGTAGGCGCCGGCGTCGCGGCGCTAACCGATGGCGTTTGTCCCAAACCGGCAGGGCTTTGATTTCCTGTCCTATAGCGAATTCAGGCAAGCACTACCTGCGGACACAGTTTCTGAAATGTCCCATTAAAATGGCGAGGTCTCGTCCATGACACAATGGTACTATTTTATCCTAGGCAATGCATGACTATACAAGCGAATAAAGATATATATATATATATATACATACATACGAGAGGAAAGGAAAAAATTATGAAACACTAATAAAAAGAAAACTAAACTATTTACAATAAGGCGACCCCTTGGCAATAGTTGACATACTAATCTCCATAGTTTCGAACTGCCTGACACGACTCGAAGACTGTTGCTGATCTATTCCCCGCGTCACTGTCGTTAAGCCCGGAGGCCTCTATGCTCACCCGTTTCACTCGTCTTGGCGAGAGCTCGCGGCCGACACGTCACTCCTCCGCGGTTCTCCAGACGCGACCCCCTCCTCTGCTCGCGCCGACCCCCTCCCCGCGCGCGTCTCGTGCAGCATCTCACGTCCTCGTGGACGGGAACCCGCGACTTGTTCACCCCGTGCATATTAAAATACATGTTATTTACCCTTCTAATTTAAATTATACATGATGGATGATATTATAGTTTTTACAATAAAAATTATGTCCTGCTGAAAGAAAAGAAAATATACATAAAAAACTACGTCGGAGGGACACTGATTTATTGAAGGTGGCACCACTGGCTCCCGCACACGCCCGCGCACAGAAGAAGGCGGTGACGCGCCATAACGGCCTGTAGGAGCTAGGGTGGCCTCTGGGTCGACGTCAAGCTGTAATTAAAGAAAAGCTACAAATAAGTCGAAATCTTTCGCCACATGAGAAGTCAGTTTTGTTAGATCAGTCTATGTGCAGACTGTTTCGACAGACGGAAATGGGTTCTGAAGTCCACTTCATCATAGTTTTCAAAATAATTACTCCTTTCGCGAATTGTACGAGGTCGACGCAAAAGAATAAAATCATCTCCATCCGAATCTTCTTCAAATATAACATTGTAAGCTGCTCGAGCCATTTGTTTACATACGTTAAGCGAGATTAGCTGCGCAAACTGGAAGAACTTGGCCAGTTAATATAAAATCTCGCTTTACTCTGGAAAATCGAGATTACGCATGTGGTGAAACGCACAATCGACTAAACGAGTTTATATTGAAACTAAACGAGATTAATTTGCTTAAACTACTTTGGTGAAACCGGCCCTTAGAGTGTTAAATAAATCTTTCATAAAATGGTTAAGTACTAATCAAAAACAGCCTTATTCATTCCACGCGCACGCTAAACTTGTTTGCAACTGAACACAGAACTCTGATTTCGGAATCTGGCCGCCTAGTGTCCACGAAGACCCTCATATTTGTAACAATGGATAGCAGTTCGTTTATTTTAGGTGGTTCTTGGTTGTGAAGTCCGCGAGTTCCCTGCGGTGTTTAGCAGCGTGGCACGCGTACCCAGAGCGGCCGCCGAGAGGACGCAAGTAAAAGCCGGATGTTGATTGTTTACGACGCCGGAGGAACCGCCGTGCCAACAGTGGTCTCTGTCGCGGCTCGCCGCCGCCCGTCCCCAAACAAGAAGTCATAGAGGCGCAGTCACCTCGCGAGTGCCTCGCTCCTGACGGCACTGTTCGCCCTTGTGGTCAGCTGCCAGGCTCGCTCTCCGGCTCACAGACTGCTCTTTGTTTCCAGACGACTTGACACAGACAATCGCGCGTTAGCAAACAACACTTTTTTTTTTTTTAGCTAGGTTGCGCTCTTCCGAGTGTTTCTCTTGCGAAGGACTGATCCACACACCTCTTTACTCCAGGAGACAGTTCATTCCCTGTTCCTCGCTGTCTTGTTTGACTCGTCTTCAATCCGAGTCTGACGTATTTAGCTCTTACTGCTTACGTAAGCTTACTTTTGAAGACCGCGCATCCGAAAATTCTTTCACCCCGCTATTGTTAACGAATTTAACAGTTTTTTTTTTTTTACTTAAATAACTTTCAGGTGGACCAACATCACTTTAAGTATTTAGTTTGTCGGCTTCCGCTCTAGTAGAGAAAACTAATTATTCTTATTGCCCGGCAAATATAATGTTTTTAAATGTGTCTAACCATTTTATAGCCAACTCTTATCAAACAGCTTTCTACTTCGTGTAAAATTGTTCCTATTTCACAACCCCTGATTTCCATCTGTGAAAATGAAATATAATTGAAAATGCATTGGTATAATGCAAGCTATTCAAACATACGAATTCAGGTAATGTGATGTAAGTTACGCAGATTTTGGGACGTAAACATCTTATTAAATTTATCATGTCATCTCTAGTATTGAAACTACAATTTTTTTTCTGGAATGCCAAAATTCTAATGAATATAGTTTTTTAATTATACACCATGAGTCCTGGCACAAACGTAACATAAATTTATGTACACTCCAATTTTATTAATAGCCTAAAAGTTAAATGTTATTAACTCATGTTAAAACAAATGTTAATAACTCATCACGATGGAGTGGGGGTAGCAGACCGTTTTATGAATACAGTTCTGTACGCATGACTAGCCAAAACTCTACACTGTGATATCGCCTCTTCATATGGTGCATTAAAAAAATTATGATTTTTAGCTAAGCCTATATACAGTACCATTGAAGTTTCTAACAGTTGACGGTTTTACTTAATTTTTTTAATAAACATGTATGGATTATATAATTTAACATATCGTTTATGTAAATTTAGCCCTAAATATTTTATTTTTTTGTTATTACAAATTTTAATTACCTTATAAGCTATGTCGAGCTGAATAGTTTTGCAAGGGTGTATATAATTTTTGGGGTCAATAGGCCTACTGTTCGGCAAAGGAAAGGAATTATGGCCGTGTCAGGGGAAAAGTGGCAAAATCACCTTCACACTCACCGGAGACAGCGCCTGTATGCATCCCAAAAGGTTTATTCTAAGTTCATGATTACATCACGACATCGATACATTTAGATTGCGAGATGACTCGATTGCTGTAACGATGAATTTGAAATAAGACCTTAATAGATATGCTACGGGCGCTAAGACAAGTTCGGATATTCGATTTCATATATCCTCTCTCATGACTGGAGGTAGATATTTAATTCCGCAGGTGAAACGTTACGTTAAATAAAATATAATTTATGTTTTATTTATGGAATAGAACTACAGTATCTTAACCGTTTAAGTAGCATCAGACACTCCTGTTCGGAAATGTTATATTTCAAAGATTTTTCAACATAGAGACGTCGTCGTGGCAAAAACCGAGAATACTAAACTATCGATAGTTAAAGATAATCCACAAACAACGACACATTTTACTGTATTCATAAACTTGACACGAGACGGTTACGCAACACGAGACAGGAAAACATGTTGTTTGAGCGGAACAGATTGTTCGCAATCGTCACGCGCTTGCTTGTTTACGGGAGCTTGTGACCACGCGACGCGATGTCAGTGACGTACATAGTTGTTGTTCAGACTGAGAATCATTAGTGCACTTCCCCCTATTCGAGCCTTAATGCAAGCATTCATTATGGCTTTCTGACTGAGTTGTGTATTTGTGCATTGAACAAAAGAAATTAGTTAAAAGCATAAAATAATAATATTACAGAATTTCAACATTTTGTAAATCACATAATTGGTCAAGCCAGTTCAATGCATAAAACGTTTTTGTAGATACTGCTAATCGTCTCACACTGTTAAAAATTCCCACAAATTTAGAGATTATTTTATGGAATTGTACTCTTTATAACAGAACCTTGGTCGTACTATATATAGGCTATATAAATGTCCCTTTGTAAGGTCCAATTGATACGTCGCGTCACGTGGTTTTGCCGATGGTAACTCTAAGATTATTGGAAACACTAGGTCCCGACCCGGTGCTCATGTATATGGGATTGAACCCGTGAACCTCACCACATGAACGCGATACGTTAACAATCTTTGTCACCGGGGAGCCGTTATGGTGACACTAGATGGTGGATTCAATCCAGCATAACCCGTATGCGCAGGGCTCTGGACCGACGTGCGAACTTCCCGCTGTAACTTCGCCTCTATGGGGACTTCACTATTTATAGGTATCTACTATTTGTGGAAAGTCTTTTATTTATTCGGTCCAGTATCTCTCGTGTATACTTCATACAAACAAAATTACAACTCACTATCTATATCAGGTTAAGTATAACTTAGTTTAATTAGGTTTTGTTTTAATTGGGTTTTGAATTTACGTAGCTTAAACATACAGTTTTTAACACAAACAAAACATTTGTAAGATATTTTATGCACTCAGATTGAGACTTACTACTGTAAAGCAAGCTCAGTTGTCTCTACCGTATTGACGATTACGAAGTCACATATACATACTTAAATGCAACCAATGCCGAAGTACAATGGATAGTCTTATGGTTTAAATTGAAGTAAGGAAAGAAAAACTAAAACCGTTCAACCATGGGCAAGACAGAGAAGTGAGAAAGATTCCGGATTTAACTCTCTACGAACTTATTTTGAATTAAAATAAAGAAATTATTGACATCAAATTACCATCGTTGAAAATAATTATTCACACAAATTATAAAAATCAACTAATGGAATAAAAATGGAACAGATTTAAATTACCTAAAATTAATTATTCAAGCAACGCATTACTTTTAACTGTGTGATATTTTCAAATAAGGCCAAACATTTTAATATTAAATTATTTTTAAAAAAATCTTGACAAAAAAAGGGGTTGTCTGTAAAGTCTGTTTACAGACGATATTTTTACGTGATAACGTCATGTAAAAAATTTTAAATTGCTGTTTTTATAAAGCCCGCCTTAACCTGTTTGATATTAGTAGTATACGAATGTATGTCCTGCGGCTGGCTTCTGGCTGTGGAGCCTGTGGAGCCGACCGCCATCTTGGATTGTGACGTCACGGCGGCCATCTTGGATGACCTTGACCTTGACCCCGGCGGCCATTTTGGATCCGCCATCTTGGATCCGCCATATTGGATGCAGCATAACGGGACACACCGTAACGGGACACGGCGAAACGGGACACGGCGTAACGGGACAAGTAGGTCACGGTCGCCATCTTTAAAATCCGCCATCTTTAAATCGAGCACCCCACTCATGATGAAATTTTCGTCTCTGTCGCCATATTGATTTTTTCATTTCCACTGGTGGCCGCCATCTTGGATACCGTCGACTCTGTTACTGTCGTTTGTTCCTAGATAGCGCCAGCGTCGCTCTTGATTTTTTTTTCTGTTCCACTGGAGGCCGCCATCTTGGATACCGTTGACTTTGTTTCTGTTGTTTGTTCCTAGATAGCGCCAGCGGCGCTCTTGATTTTTTTTTTCTGTTCCACTGGAGGCCGCCATCTTGAATACCGTTGACTTTGTTTCTGTTGTTTGTTCCTAGATAGCGCCAGCGGCGCTCTTGATTTTTTTTTCTGTTCCACTGGAGGCCGCCATCTTGGATACCGTCGACTTTGTTTATGTTGTTTGTTCCTAGATAGCGCCAGCGTCGCTCTGTCTCAACACATAAGGTCGATGTTCCATTTCCTACCAGAGCTAGTATGGTCCTTATCGACATATCAAATTTATTTTTTTATGCAAAATACATTGGAAGCGCTGTGATTTGAACCAGCGCAGCTCTGATCTCTAGGTTGGAAAACATACGCCTTTAACCGCTCGGCTATCGAGACATTTACCAGACTGAGAATAAAATAAAGTATATAAAAAAATAACATGCATATAGGGACTTGATTTTTTTTTTAATTTTAAGTAATAATAGCACTACATGTTCGAGACGGATCCGCCATCTAGTAATAAGTCGTAACTGTTGCAATTATCGTTACGCCCGCAATCATTAAAATCCGCAATTTTTAAAAAAAATTATTTAATCGAATAAATAATAAAAATTTAAAAACCACTGTTGCAGTTATCGTTACGGACGCCATATTGGATTATATAAATGTTGAATATTTTGTTACACCCGCCATCTTGGTTGAGTACTATGTCATCGTTACACTTTATGTTGCGTCCGTCATATTGGATCCTATTAATGTTGCAATTACCGTTATGTTCGACATTTTGAAATTTAGTCGTCATCTTGGAAATCCGTAATTTTTATGTTAGAAAATCGGGAAAAATCACAATATTCGTCAAAAAAATAACTTATTAGAATTCTGATTGATTATATCGATTCCCGTCCTTGGTTCGAAACCGTTAAGAGCATACAACCGATCCTTCCTACACGGAAGCTACCTAGACCGACCTCACACCACCAATACCAAGGTATACATCGTCAGCTGGTATGACATCATGTCCGCCATCTTGTCTTAGTCCGCTGGAGAACGTCATCTTGTTTTCGTCTGCTAGAGTGTGCAGGCGTCATGTTAGTATAATTTTATGTTCACCATACCTTTAACCTCGACTGTAGGAATTGAACTTTGTAATTGACCTTGTACTTTGACCTTGACCTTGTACTTTGACCTTGACCTTGTACTTTGACCTTGACCTTGAACTTTGACCTTGACCTTGTACTTTGACCTTGACCTTGAACTTTGACCTTGACCTTGAACTTTGACCTTGACCTTGAAATTTAACCTTGACCTTGACATTTGACCCTAACCTTGAAAATTGTCCTTGACCTTGATCTTTGACTTTGACCTTGACGACCATCATGGATCCGACAGTTTATGTTTATTACATGCTACCAGGAGTACCTACCACCTGCTAGTGGTCATTGCCACCATCTCTTTTTTGTCTGATGGAGGACACCATCTTGTGTGTACTCGTCTTACCATTCTAACCCACTGCAGTGCAGTAATCATTTATTATTACCGAGGTGCCCCCGCCATCTTTAAATTCGGTCGCCATCTTGAAATCATGTAATTATTTAGCTAGAAAAGCGGGAAAAAATTCCAATAGTCACCAAAAAAATAAATTATTAATTTACAAATTGATTACATCAGTTCCTATCCACGGTTCGATTCTTGAACAGTGACAGTTGTAACTAAATATTAAATAAATTTTAGATTCAGTTTTCCATTACCTTTCGCGGAGTTTATTAATCATTCACTCTACGAAAATCAGCTCAAGACAATATACCGGACGAACAAATTAAATACAGCGTCGCAATGCTTTACATGAAAGTCTAGTTTTTTGATTTTCAGATTATCCTTTAAAATGTTCATGTACAAAGTCATCCATACATATAGCCCAAGTGTCTCAGGACCATGAGATCGAGTCATGAACAGTCAGTCATATAGTCCATGAACACAGTACACAAAAGAAAACGGAATGTACACACAGGAAAACGGAATGTACACACAGTACACACAGGAAACGGGACGTACACACAGGAAAACGAAATGTGCACACAGAAAAACGGAATGTACACACAGAACACACAGGAAAACGGAACGTACACACAGTACACACAGAAAAACGGAACGTACACACAGTACACACAGGAAAACGGAACGTACACACAGTACACACAGGAAAACGGAACGTACACACAGTACACACAGGAAACGGGACGTACACACAGGAAAACGAAATGTACACACAGGAAAACGAAATGTACAAACAGGAAAACGAAATGAACAAACAGGAAAACGAAATGTACAAACAGGAAAACGAAATGTACAAACAGGAAAACGAAATGTACACACAGGAAAACGAAATGTACAAACAGGAAAACGAAATGTACAAACAGGAAAACGAAATGTACAAACAGGAAAACGAAATGTACACACAGGAAAACGAAATGTACACACAGGAAAACGGAATGTACACACAGGAAATCGTAACGTACACACAGTACACACAGGAAACGGAATGATCACACATACAGTAGCGGAAACACAGGCTTATTTGGAAATCAGGATACAAGAAATAAATCATACTTTTTTAAAATATAAATAATTAATTTTATTTTTCATTAGTACACACATGACAGTTAATCAAATGATTATTGTATGTAGCCAGCGTTCCGAAGTTCTTTAAGTATGGACGATACTTCCTCGATATGTGAGTAGTTCCCTCTACGAACAGAATCCACCATCAGTCTTAGCCGGTCAACCAATATGTTCGGATCTTTCCATGATCAGTAATCAATCTCTTCTGCCACCATCTTCCATGCACGTTTATTATAAATATTATGATCTCTGGTGTCTTCCGTTTTAACACCTACCACAAGGTCACATTCGTCATCCAGCCAGCGATAATCACAAGCTTGATCAGATTTATTTAATATATCAAGACGTTTCCATCGCTTCGGTCTCAGGACACCGCCACAGTCATCTGTCTTGTCCGCTTTAGGTTCTGCATCACAGTCTTCGATCACGACGACAGTTTCAGAGTCACTGTAACAATCTCCGGAGAAGACATCTCCTTCACCCAGATTACCGTAAGAACGCGTTATCGTTGATGGCGAAGTGTTTTTATCGCCTTCATGCTTCCTTTTTTAGGAGTCCATTATTTTTACAAAGTATGGACGATCTACTGAATATAGGCTTGAGTGTATTCTCACTTTTCAAGGTGTTGATACTTCCATTAGTTTCAGTCTTCCCGAAATCATCAGCATCCTTCAATATTTGTTTCTCGTCACGATTGACGTGCTACGGCCTCCATCTTTTCTATATTAATAATATTATTTGCCTTAAAATCTCCGCGTCCGTGTCACTATCACAGATGTAAATCATCATAGCTGTCATCAATATTATCATGAGCTGCACCAATATCACTCATTTTATGATAGCGTTTCCACATTTCAGTTGTCAGTGATTAACCACAATCTATGATCTTGTGAGCTCCATTCTCATTTTCTTTAAAAGCCTAAGTGTCCAGTTTTATTATTTAATCTGTCAACCCATCATCACAAACTCAATTAAATCATCTTAGTATATAGAAGAAAAAATCATCAAAGTTCCTTTCATTTAATCATAGGAACCGCATCATCCTTTCCACCAATAGTGTAGTTTCTTGAGCCCAAGAGTCTTTCATTATATATACCATGCAGTGTTCTTCAAGAGATGTGGTATACTACCAGTTCTACATACAAATCCATCCTATCAATAATTTGTTTACTCAATAGAGAAAAAAATCATCTCGTTATTTTTACGTGTTTTACTAAATTATCTCTTCGACTAAAATAATTACCACACATAGTAATTTCTACAAAGGACACTTTGTCCAAGACATTTTAACCATCATCTGTCTGAAAACAACCATGTCCCATCTATATCACAAAGTAAACGAGGGTTAGTGGAGATAGGTCAAACAAGTGCTAGTCACTCATAGGGTAAGAACCATGTGTTCGATACCTATCTCAGTCATTGTAGAATCTATGTATTTTTCTTACCTCATGTAGAAAAATATGCTCCAATGCATACGAATTTAAACTTATTCACGTGCGACTAGTCAAAAGTACATAAATTCAAGCACGTCAACCTCAAAAAAGAAATTCTCAAGGATAGAGGCAGAGACTTCTCGACCGAGACACGCCTACCATCACCTGCAAATGAACATTGACCCCCTCGCGCGGGAATTGCAAGCTTGCAGAATGCTGCGACACTCATATGTTTTGCTCAAGACATGCATACATCACATCGCTAGCCTTCCAACTCAGTACACGTAAAACTCCTGTGAAATCGTAATCCAGCATACGTAAAGTACTTGCTGGAACCACTTCAAAGTATACATCACTGAACCAGAGCAGAAAATCAGCCTACGAATGTACACCTTGCTACCTACAAAAATAAATGTATAGCACATATACGAGAGGAGTTGATTCCTACATACCATACTCAATACTCTGATAATTATAAGCAGCAAAATATTTTAAATCAAGACCTTAGCCAGTATACATTCATTTTCCCATGTTGTAAAAATTCATGTTAGTAATCAGCAACGAAGGAGTGAGTAACTTGGACGAAGAACCGCTTTCCAAGTATCCAGAATCTTACTGATACAGCCCATCCAGTGCACCAGCATACCCCGAAGTGTGGTCAATTGATAAACATTCTTTATTTTTTTAATATCACCTCCGTAGTGTACACCAATATATGACAGGTTACGATTTAAGACCATAAATTTCCCACAAGTCTGTTAGTTTTATTTCGGGGAGTAATAAATTATTACTCAAAAATAATAAATCAAGTTCCTATCAGATTTGCTCTAATGTTACGGCATTACCTGTACCAGCACATTACCAAAACATCTCCCATAAAAATCTTAAGAATGCAAATGACATACACAGTCAAAAATAATTTTAACAATAAAAAAACAGTCTTCACCATTATTGATAAAAAAATAATACACACAAACAAGACAAAACGGACATTTCAAATCCAACCTAAATTACGTGACACATGTAGTTTATTGCATTAAGATAAACGATGTAGGTTAGGGAAAAATATATAAAGAATTCTTTAATTCTATAATTTATTTAAAATTTTACATTTATACACATTAAAATCTGACACTGTATATATATTTTTTACATTTCTCAGTCCATGCGGCATTCAATATTATTAAAATAAATTATTATAGTTCGTATTAAGAGTGAAAAAATACAAATAATTCATACAGATCACGATACATCAGATCAGGAAAGTAACACCTTAGAGGGCCAGAAATTATGCTAGAAACCCGTCTTTACAAAATTGTTAATGTTTTTTCAAGTAAAATTTTCGTGTAACCTGTACACCGCACTCCTCACACAGAAATTTTACACGGTCAAGATTTCTTCTGCAGCCATTCCTTTCATGGATGCGTGTACTTCGTACTCGTTCAAAACGTTTACCACAGTAGCGGCACTGATAGAGATACTCATCGCAATTACCATCGCTTCCCCGATGTACAACTTGCAAATGAACTTTGCTTTTACAATGCCTAATCAAATTACTTTTGTTTGTGAAATGTACACCACATGGCTCACACGGAAATGTCAAATGATTAGCGTTTCTTCTACAGACATGATTTTCATGTCTTCTTGCATGTTGACGGTATTTAAAACTTTTGCTACAGTACGTACACAGATGTCTTGTCGTTAGACCTTGAGTCACCAACGGCTCGGAAAGTATATTACTTTCAATGCACACTGCTATTGTTGGCGACGAAGTCCCGTATGTTGCATGAGCTGGAGATTTCCCAGTCGACATTGACAGATCATCTGTACTGGATGCCAAAGAATCTGAAGTATACACGACTGATGCAGAAGCTGGGAATTGCTCACAAAATGTTTTATTTACGAAATGCGGTGTATTTGCAGGTATCGGAGTCTCCTCTGCGTTCGATAATGAACACATTGAAGTCTCTTGGAGTGAAGAGACAGTAGATACAGCCATACATCGGGATCTCTGGAGATGGTAGCTTCGTTACCATCGGAATCTCTGGAGCTTCCCTCATCGTTGTCATAGGGATCTGCTTCGTCATCATCGCCTCCGTCGTCAGGGACCCCGGTGAAGACGTGAGACCCTCCGTCAAGATCTCTGCAGTCGTTGACCCCGCCACCATTGAGATTTGTTCCGATTTCAACGTTGCTACCATTGAGTTCGGTTACACATCAATATTCATATACCAGACTTATATGCAGCCAAAGACTCGCTTAAATAACAGTGTCCGCTTGTATAATACACAAGGCAATACATAATCCATTGTTATTACTTTAAAAAAATTAGGAACTTCAAGGAATAAGAATTTAAATTATATATTTAATCAACTAATCACACATCATACATACAAGGTTCATTTAGACCTAGAAGAGGAGGAAGAGTCTGTAATCAATGGATCTTTCAGAATCCAAACAAAATTTAAACTACTCAAATGTAAATTTTATTATGTACAGCTACACATAACCTCCAACTGACTACAAATTTCTACAACACATGACTTAATTATTTTATCCGATACCAGGCTAGGTCCAAAGTCATTTATTTTTTGTACCTCTCATCTACAGTTCAGGGGAGCTTCAGTGCTGATATAGCTACAGCCAAGACATGCTCAGTACCACACATCTTCAAAATCCTAACCCTTCAAAGTCGATCCTTGTTAAGCCTTACGACAAAAGTCTCCGAAACAAGAGACCTACTCTATAATTTTACTAGACATTTTTAAGCTTTTCATAGCACACATCGATAAATATCTTCGTAAATAACCCAAAATATTATCAGACCACAAGAATTTGATTTATGTACATACTGTGGGTCACCAGCGTATTCATCAACACATGACCATTCAACATTAAGCTCCCCACTTACTTCCATCAGTCTACTAGGCTCCACGCAGCACACATAAACTAAAAGAAGTCAATTAACAACCTATTATTTATTTACATTCGAATATTTAACAGCATACCGTCGACTAGTAAAATAATCCTGTCAGTGAACATGTCAGCAAAGTCTACATTTATATAGATCCAGGAATCCATTGAACATTCAGAACCTAGCTACACATACACAGTGCTGGATGAAAGTTAATTCTACACTTATTTATCATCACTGACACTCATATTACATCATAGGCACTTGATTTAACACTCATTTTCCATCACTAACATGCACACAAATGCAAATTAACCACCATCGACACTCAATGCAACCAACCACTTTCCATAATCTAATCTCAATTCGGCACTCATTTTCCAACATCAACACTCAATTCATCACTCACTTTCCATCATCGACACTCAATTCACACTCACTTTCCATCACCAGCACTCAGTTTCCATCATCGACACTCAATTCAACACTCATTTTCCATAGTCGACACTCAATTCGACACTCATTTTCCATAATTGACACTCAATTCGACACTCATTTTCCTTAATCGACACTCAATTCAACACTCATTTTCCATAATCGACACTCAATTTCCATCATCGTCACCCAATTCGACACTCATTTTCCATCATCGACACTCAATTCAACACTCATTTTCCAACAACTACACTCAATTCAACACTCATTTTCCATCATAGACACTCAATTCGACACTCAATTTCCATCATCGACACTCAATTGACACTCAATTTCCATCATCGACACTCAATTCGACACTCATTTTCCATCGATGACACTCAATTCAACACTCATTTTCCGTCATCGATACTTAATTCTACATACTCCTTCCTTCTTCGACACTCATTTTCCATCATCTACATACAGTAAAATCGAAACTTTCCACACACAGAGAGATATATATAAATATATTCATACTCAACTCAATTCTTTAAAGTAGCACACACATGAACTTTATTAGGGCATAAATAACGACACATTTTAATATCAATTTTTAAAATTATATTTATATCAAAAATACAAAAGTATAAAAATTCATCAGTCAATAAACATTACTAACTTATTATATATATATATCCTGAAATTTCTAAGTTCATCAAGAATAGTCCACGTTTCTTTGATAACTGATACAATTTCGTCATCTTGCCAAACAAGTAAAAGTCGCAACCTGTTCACCAACACGTTCGGGTCTTTCAACGATATATAATCAATTTCACTTGATGACACCATCTTCTTCGAATGTTTGCTGAACATATTCTGAAAATCGTTGTAATAATGATTATGATAATTTGTATCATCATCATCATCATCGATGATGTCCACATCTTTATCAAACACACTGACATCTTCATCTTGCATATCCCAGTATTTCGAATTTTTTGACATTGAAGTACCATCATTGGCAACAAGCTTACTTGCTAATTTTCCAAAAAAATATTCCAAAGTCCGTGAAAGTCTACTATAAGACGCCTTGTCACTTTTTCTGGAGATGTTACTTTCATTATCTTCTACCTTACTTATATCTCCAACACCATTTAAGCTATATCCTTTCTCAAGACCTGGAGAGATTTTAACACAATCGCTTTTAAGACTAGGTCGATCAATTTCATTGTAAGACATACTGTCCCCGATTATATCGTCTCCATCTTCGTACTTTATCTCCTGAACGAGCTTGGCTTTACAAGTTTTATAGTGTCTTTTTAAATTCTCTCTTCGTGTCATCCGCCTACCTCACTTGTCACAACTTAGTATTTGACGGAATGGACTTTTAACACAATCGGTCTATTCATGTCTACGAGCATTATAGCTTTTATCAAAGTATTTGCTACAGTATGTACAATATCCTTCAGATCGAGATCGATATTTGAGTATCGTACCTTCACTAGACTGTATGTACTCTATAATGGTTGAATAGCCACTAAAAGTATTATTTAGGTACTTCGTATTTTTATGTATGAACATTCATCAATTATTTACGAAAAAAGATTTTTTTTCTCATTTTGACTAAAAAAACCCATGTTTCACGTAGTTTTACTACACACCTTCATATTTCCTCATATGTTATGTTGTAAAAGCATCCAAAGTTGGTTGTAGGTTACGGAATGCTCACTCACGATCTCTTGAAAAAGGTGTGCCTCCCTAGATCTCAAGAGGAAGAACATTGACCTTATTTAAAAATTAGTGAATAATATGATGGCATAGCAAGAATCACAAGATAATCTATTCAAATATTAGCAACCATCATGTATCAGTTGTCTGTATATGCAGTCTCTGTTGTCTGTATAAGTAGACAATGTTTTGTGTGGGATGCGGGATGCTCCCTAACGATCGCAACAGAAGGAGGGCTTCGCTAGAACTCAAGGGGAAGGGAAATCTTCGTGTGTGATAGCTTTTTCCATTTGTTTCAAGGCATAGTAATCGTCTGATTAATGAACTTTGGTTTATGTGTGATTTCCACCTGTTAAAATTATTTTTTAAGTGTTGATTTGATAATATGACTTCGGAAATTTATACGAAACTCTGAATAAAATTACCTGTCTTAAACACCAACGACAATAGAGTTTGTCTTGCATGTTAATGCTTCTCAGATGTCTCAAAGCATATTATTTGTCTGAGTAAAGTTATTATTTTTTTAAATCCACCTGATAACAATATTGTAAGTGCTGATTTATTGACAGAATTTCACTGATTAAATGTAACTCTGAATAGAAATAACATGACTCAGTAAGTAAAAAATTCTTCATGCATCTCTCACAAATAATCAGGAGCACTCGGCGAAAAAAATCAGATGTCTAGCCAGGAATAATCAGAAACACTTGGAGAAAGCCATCAATATAATATCAAGATTAATCAGAAGCACTCGGAGAAATCCATCTGATGTCTTGTTAGGTATAATCAGAAGCACACGGAGAAAACCACCATAATATTGTCAAGAATAATCGGAAGCTCGCGGAGAAAACCATCAGGGAGGATGTCGTTTATAAACATCATAAATTACCAATTTTTTTAAAAAGTCCAAATTTAATCCTGCTTAAGCAACATGAGAGTTCTAGCACAAGTCTGCTTGTGAACTATTTGCTTAAGCAACATGAGAGTTCTAGCACAAGTCTGCTTGTGAACTATTTGCTTAAGCAACATGAGAGTTCTAGCACAAGTCTGCTTGTGAACTCTTTGTTTAAGCAACATGAGAGTTCTAGCACAAGCCCGCTTGTGAACTCTTTGCTTAAGCAACATGAGAGTTCTAGCACAAGTCTGCTTGTGAACTATTTGCTTAAGCAACATGAGAGTTCTAGCACAAGTCTGCTTGTGAACTATTTGCTTAAGCAACACGAAAGTTCTAGCACAAGTCTGCTTGTGAACTCTTTGCTTAAGCAACATGAGAGTTCTAGCACAAGTCTGCTTGTGAACTCTTTGCTTAAGCAACATGAGAGTTCTAGCACAAGTCTGCTTGTGAACTATTTGCTTAAGCAACATGAGAGTTCTAGCACAAGTCTGCTTGTGAACTATTTGCTTAAGCAACATGAGAGTTCTAGCACAAGTCTGCTTGTGAACTCTTTGCTTAAGCAACATGAGAGTTCTAGCACAAGCCCGCTTGTGAACTCTTTGCTTAAGCAACATGAGAGTTCTAGCACAAGTCTGCTTGTGAACTATTTGCTTAAGCAACATGAGAGTTCTAGCACAAGTCTGCTTGTGAACTCTTTGCTTAAGCAACATGAGAGTTCTAGCACAAGCCCGCTTGTGAACTTTTTGCTTAAGCAGGATTAAATTTGGACTTTTTAAAAAAATTGGTAATTTATGATGTTTATAAACGACATCCTCCCTGATGGTTTTCTCCGCGAGCTTCCGATTATTCTTGACAATATTATGGTGGTTTTCTCCGTGTGCTTCTGATTATACCTAACAAGACATCAGATGGATTTCTCCGAGTGCTTCTGATTAATCTTGATATTATATTGATGGCTTTCTCCAAGTGTTTCTGATTATTCCTGGCTAGACATCTGATGGTTTTCGCCGAGTGCTCCTGATTATTTGTGAGAGATGCATGAAGAATTTTTTACTTACTGAGTCATGTTATTTCTATTCAGAGTTACATTTAATCAGTGAAATTCTGTCAATAAATCAGCACTTACAATATTGTTATCAGGTGGATTTAAAAAAATAATAACTTTACTCAGACAAATAATATGCTTTGAGACATCTGAGAAGCATTAACATGAAAGACAAACTGTATTGTCCTTGGTGTCTAAGATAGGAAATTTTATTCAGAGTTTCGTATAAATTTCCGAAGTCATATTATCAAATCAACACTTAAAAAATAATTTTAACAGGTGGAAATCACACATAAACCAAAGTTCATTAATCAGACGATTACTATGCCTTGAAACAAATGGAAAAAGCTATCACACACGAAGATTTCCCTTCCCCTTGAGTTCTAGCGAAGCCCTCCTTCTGTTGCGATCGTTAGGGAGCATCCCGCATCCCACACAAAACATTGTCTACTTATACAGACAACAGAGACTGCATATACAGACAACTGATACATGATGGTTGCTAATATTTGAATAGATTATCTTGTGATTCTTGCTATGCCATCATATTATTCACTAATTTTTAAATAAGGTCAATGTTCTTCCTCTTGAGATCTAGGGAGGCACACCTTTTTCAAGAGATCGTGAGTGAGCATTCCGTAACCTACAACCAACTTTGGATGCTTTTACAACATAACATATGAGGAAATATGAAGGTGGGTAGTAAAACTACGTGAAACATGAGTTTTTTAGTCAAAATGAGAAAAAAAAATCTTTTTTCGTAAATAATTGATGAATGTTCATACATAAAAATACGAAGTACCTAAATAATACTTTTAGTGGCTATTCAACCATTATAGAGTACATACAGTCTAGTGAAGGTACGATACTCAAATATCGATCTCGATCTGAAGGATATTGTACATACTGTAGCAAATACTTTGATAAAAGCTATAATGCCCGTAGACATGAAAAGACCGATTGTGTTAAAAGTCCATTCCGTCAAATACTAAGTTGTGACAAGTGAGGTAGGCGGATGACACGAAGAGAGAATTTAAAAAGACACTATAAAACTTGTAAAGCCAAGCTCGTTCAGGAGATAAAGTACGAAGATGGAGACGATATAATCGGGGACAGTATGTCTTACAATGAAATTGATCGACCTAGTCTTAAAAGCGATTGTGTTAAAATCTCTCCAGGTCTTGAGAAAGGATATAGCTTAAATGGTGTTGGAGATATAAGTAAGGTAGAAGATAATGAAAGTAACATCTCCAGAAATAGTGACAAGGCGTCTTATAGTAGACTTTCACGGACTTTGGAATATTTTTTTGGAAAATTAGCAAGTAAGCTTGTTGCCAATGATGGTACTTCAATGTCAAAAAATTCGAAATACTGGGATATGCAAGATGAAGATGTCAGTGTGTTTGATAAAGATGTGGACATCATCGATGATGATGATGATGATACAAATTATCATAATCATTATTACAACGATTTTCAGAATATGTTCAGCAAACATTCGAAGAAGATGGTGTCATCAAGTGAAATTGATTATATATCGTTGAAAGACCCGAACGTGTTGGTGAACAGGTTGCGACTTTTACTTGTTTGGCAAGATGACGAAATTGTATCAGTTATCAAAGAAACGTGGACTATTCTTGATGAACTGAGAATTTCAGGATATATATATATATATAATAAGTTAGTAATGTTTATTGACTGATGAATTTTTATACTTTTGTATTTTTGATATAAATATAATTTTAAAAATTGATATTAAAATGTGTCGTTATTTATGCCCTAATAAAGTTCATGTGTGTGCTACTTTAAAGAATTGAGTTGAGTATGAATATATTTATATATATCTCTCTGTGTGTGGAAAGTTTCGATTTTACTGTATGTAGATGATGGAAAATGAGTGTCGAAGAAGGAAGGAGTATGCAGAATTAAGTATCGATGACGGAAAATGAGTGTTGAATTGAGTGTCATCGATGGAAAATGAGTGTCGAATTGAGTGTCGATGATGGAAATTGAGTGTCAATTGAGTGTCGATGATGGAAATTGAGTGTCGAATTGAGTGTCTATGATGGAAAATGAGTGTTGAATTGAGTGTAGTTGTTGGAAAATGAGTGTTGAATTGAGTGTCGATGATGGAAAATGAGTGTCGAATTGGGTGACGATGATGGAAATTGAGTGTCGATTATGGAAAATGAGTGTTGAATTGAGTGTCGATTAAGGAAAATGAGTGTCGAATTGAGTGTCGATTATGGAAAATGAGTGTCGAATTGAGTGTCGACTATGGAAAATGAGTGTTGAATTGAGTGTCGATGATGGAAACTGAGTGCTGATGATGGAAAGTGAGTGTGAATTGAGTGTCGATGATGGAAAGTGAGTGATGAATTGAGTGTTGATGTTGGAAAATGAGTGCCGAATTGAGATTAGATTATGGAAAGTGGTTGGTTGCATTGAGTGTCGATGGTGGTTAATTTGCATTTGTGTGCATGTTAGTGATGGAAAATGAGTGTTAACTCAAGTGCTTATGATATAATATGAGTGTCAGTGATGATAAATAAGTGTAGAATTAACTTTCATCCAGCACTGTGTATTTGTAGCTAGGTTCTGAATGTTCAATGGATTCCTGGATCTATATAAATGTAGACTTTGCTGACATGTTCACTGACAGGATTATTTTACTAGTCGACGGTATGCTGTTAAATATTCGAATGTAAATAAATAATAGGTTGTTAATTGACTTCTTTTAGTTTATGTGTGCTGCGTGGAGCCTAGTAGACTGATGGAAGTAAGTGGGGAGCTTAATGTTGAATGGTAATGTGTTGATGAATACGCTGGTGACCCACAGTATGTACATAAATCAAATGCTTGTGGTCTGATAATATTTTGGGTTATTTACGAAGATATTTATCGATGTGTGCTATGAAAAGCTTAAAAATGTCTAGTAAAATTATAGAGTAGGTCTCTTGTTTCGGAGACTTTTGTCGTAAGGCTTAACAAGGATCGACTTTGAAGGGTTAGGATTTTGAAGATGTGTGGTACTGAGCATGTCTTGGCTGTAGCTATATCAGCACTGAAGCTCCCCTGAACTGTAGATGAGAGGTACAAAAAATAAATGACTTTGGACCTAGCCTGGTATCGGATAAAATAATTTAGTCATGTGTTGTAGAAATTTGTAGTCAGTTGGAGGTTATGTGTAGCTGTACATAATAAAATTTACATTTGAGTAGTTTAAATTTTGTTTGGATTCTGAAAGATCCATTGATTACAGACTCTTCCTCCTCTTTTAGGTCTAAATGAACCTTGTATGTATGATGTGTGATTAGTTGATTAAATATATAATTTAAATTCTTATTCCTTGAAGTTCCTAATTTTTTTAAAGTAATAACAATGGATGATGTATTGCCTTGTGTATTATACAAGCGGACACTGTTATTTAAGCGAGTCTTTGGCTGCATATAAGTCTGGTATATGAATATTGATGTGTAACCGAACTCAATGGTAGCAACGTTGAAATCGGAACAAATCCCAATGGTGGCGGGGTCAACGACTGCAGAGATCTTGACGGAGGGTCTCACGTCTTCACCGGGGTCCCTGACGACGGAGGCGATGATGACGAAGCAGATCCCTATGACAACGATGAGGGAAGCTCCAGAGATTCCGATGGTAACGAAGCTACCATCTCCAGAGATCCCGATGTATGGCTGTATCTACTGTCTCTTCACTCCAAGAGACTTCAATGTGTTCATTATCGAACGCAGAGGAGACTCCGATACCTGCAAATACACCGCATTTCGTAAATAAAACATTTTGTGAGCAATTCCCAGCTTCTGCATCAGTCGTGTATACTTCAGATTCTTTGGCATCCAGTACAGATGATCTGTCAATGTCGACTGGGAAATCTCCAGCTCATGCAACATACGGGACTTTGTCCCCTCAAATAGCAGTGTGCATTGAATGTAATATACTTTCCGAGCCGTTGGTGACTCAAGGTCTAACGACAAGACATCTGTGTACGTACTGTAGCAAAAGTTTTAAATACCGTCAACATGCAAGAAGACATGAAAATCATGTCTGTAGAAGAAACGCTAATCATTTGACATTTCCGTGTGAGCCATGTGGTGTACATTTCACAAACAAAAGTAATTTGATTAGGCATTGTAAAAGCAAAGTTCATTTGCAAGTTGTACATCGGGGAAGCGATGGTAATTGCGATGAGTATCTCTATCAGTGCCGCTACTGTGGTAAACGTTTTGAACGAGTACGAAGTACACGCATCCATGAAAGGCATGGCTGCAGAAGAAATCTTGACCTTGTAAAATTTCTGTGTGAGGAGTGCGGTGTACAGGTTACACGAAAATTTTACTTGAAAAAACATTAACAATTTTGTAAAGACGGGTTTCTAGCATAATTTCTGGCCCTCTAAGGTGTTACTTTCCTGATCTGATGTATCGTGATCTGTATGAATTATTTGTATTTTTTCACTCTTAATACGAACTATAATAATTTATTTTAATAATATTGAATGCCGCATGGACTGAGAAATGTAAAAAATATATATACAGTGTCAGATTTTAATGTGTATACATGTAAAATTTTAAATAAATTATAGAATTAAAGAATTCTTTACATACTTTTCCCTAACCTACATCGTTTATCTTAATGCAATAAACTACATGTGTCACGTAATTTAGGTTGGATTTGAAATGTCCGTTTTGTCTTGTTTGTGTGTATTATTTTTTTATCAATAATGGTGAAGACTGTTTTTTTATTGTTAAAATTATTTTTGACTGTGTATGTCATTTGCATTCTTAAGATTTTTATGGGAGATGTTTTGGTAATGTGCTGGTACAGGTAATGCCGTAACATTAGAGCAAATCTGATAGGAACTTGATTTATTATTTTTGAGTAATAATTTATTACTCCCCGAAATAAAACTAACAGACTTGTGGGAAATTTATGGTCTTAAATCGTAACCTGTCATATATTGGTGTACACTACGGAGGTGATATTAAAAAATTAAAGAATGTTTATCAATTGACCACACTTCGGGGTATGCTGGTGCACTGGATGGGCTGTATCAGTAAGATTCTGGATACTTGGAAAGCGGTTCTTCGTCCAAGTTACTCACTCCTTCGTTGCTGATTACTAACATGAATTTTTACAACATGGGAAAATGAATGTATACTGGCTAAGGTCTTGATTTAAAATATTTTGCTGCTTATAATTATCAGAGTATTGAGTATGGTATGTAGGAATCAACTCCTCTCGTATATGTGCTATACATTTATTTTTGTAGGTAGCAAGGTATACATTCGTAGGCTGATTTTCTGCTCTGGTTCAGTGATGTATACTTTGAAGTGGTTCCAGCAAGTACTTTACGTATGCTGGATTACGATTTCACAGGAGTTTTACGTGTACTGAGTTGGAAGGCTAGCGATGTGATGTATGCATGTCTTGAGCAAAACATATGAGTGTCGCAGCATTCTGCAAGCTTGCAATTCCCGCGCGAGGGGGTCAATGTTCATTTGCAGGTGATGGTAGGCGTGTCTCGGTCGAGAAGTCTCTGCCTCTATCCTTGAGAATTTCTTTTTTGAGGTTGACGTGCTTGAATTTATGTACTTTTGACTAGTCGCACGTGAATAAGTTTAAATTCGTATGCATTGGAGCATATTTTTCTACATGAGGTAAGAAAAATACATAGATTCTACAATGACTGAGATAGGTATCGAACACATGGTTCTTACCCTATGAGTGACTAGCACTTGTTTGACCTATCTCCACTAACCCTCGTTTACTTTGTGATATAGATGGGACATGGTTGTTTTCAGACAGATGATGGTTAAAATGTCTTGGACAAAGTGTCCTTTGTAGAAATTACTATGTGTGGTAATTATTTTAGTCGAAGAGATAATTTAGTAAAACACGTAAAAATAACGAGATGATTTTTTTCTCTATTGAGTAAACAAATTATTGATAGGATGGATTTGTATGTAGAACTGGTAGTATACCACATCTCTTGAAGAACACTGCATGGTATATATAATGAAAGACTCTTGGGCTCAAGAAACTACACTATTGGTGGAAAGGATGATGCGGTTCCTATGATTAAATGAAAGGAACTTTGATGATTTTTTCTTCTATATACTAAGATGATTTAATTGAGTTTGTGATGATGGGTTGACAGATTAAATAATAAAACTGGACACTTAGGCTTTTAAAGAAAATGAGAATGGAGCTCACAAGATCATAGATTGTGGTTAATCACTGACAACTGAAATGTGGAAACGCTATCATAAAATGAGTGATATTGGTGCAGCTCATGATAATATTGATGACAGCTATGATGATTTACATCTGTGATAGTGACACGGACGCGGAGATTTTAAGGCAAATAATATTATTAATATAGAAAAGATGGAGGCCGTAGCACGCCAATCGTGACGAGAAACAAATATTGAAGGATGCTGACGATTTCGGGAAGACTGAAACTAATGGAAGTATCAACACCTTGAAAAGTGAGAATACACTCAAGCCTATATTCAGTAGATCGTCCATACTTTGTAAAAATAATGGACTCCTAAAAAAGGAAGCATGAAGGCGATAAAAACACTTCGCCATCAACGATAACGCGTTCTTACGGTAATCTGGGTGAAGGAGATGTCTTCTCCGGAGATTGTTACAGTGACTCTGAAACTGTCGTCGTGATCGAAGACTGTGATGCAGAACCTAAAGCGGACAAGACAGATGACTGTGGCGGTGTCCTGAGACCGAAGCGATGGAAACGTCTTGATATATTAAATAAATCTGATCAAGCTTGTGATTATCGCTGGCTGGATGACGAATGTGACCTTGTGGTAGGTGTTAAAACGGAAGACACCAGAGATCATAATATTTATAATAAACGTGCATGGAAGATGGTGGCAGAAGAGATTGATTACACATCATGGAAAGATCCGAACATATTGGTTGACCGGCTAAGACTGATGATGGATTCTGTTCGTAGAGGGAACTACTCACATATCGAGGAAGTATCGTCCATACTTAAAGAACTTCGGAACGCTGGCTACATACAATAATCATTTGATTAACTGTCATGTGTGTACAGTAGTATATAATAGGGGCGCCGAGCGCAGGTATCAGGTAGTGGATTGAAGATTGTCGGTCCGCCATCTTGGATTGTGACGTCACGGTGGCCATCTTGGATTGTGACGTCACGGCGGCCATCTTGGATAAGCGTAACGTGACACTTTTTCGTGCGTGCAGCCGGCGTAACGGGACACAGCGTAACGGGACATATCGTAACGGGACATAACGTAACGGGACAAGTAGATCACGGCGGCCATTTTGGATCCGCCATCTTGGATCTGCCATTTTAGATGATGTCATTGTGTGTGTTCTCGAACATTCCGACGTTGTGTTTTCCGACATATTGGATCCTATTAATGCTGCAATTTTTGTTACAGTCGCCATCTTGAAATTTGGACGCCATTTTAAAAATTCTTTAATTATTATCCGATTTTAATGAAAAAAATTCCAAAATTCATCAAAAAATTAACTTATTCGAATTCTGATTGATTATATCGATCATCGTCCTCGGTTCGAACCCGGTGAGTGCAAATAAACTAAAAATGGCGACAGGCTCCTTCCTAAATGGTGGATGCAGGCAGACTGACTCCTACCACTTTTTTTTCAAAGCATATATATCATCACCTAGTATGACGACATGTCCGCCATCTTTTCTTCGTCCGCTGGAGATCACCATCTTATTTTCGTTCCGCTAGAGTGTGCTGATACCATGTTAGTATAATTATCTGATCACCACACCTTACACCTTGACATTGAAATTTGACCTTGACCTTGAAATTTGACCTTGACCTTGAAATTTGACCTTGACCTTGAAAATTGACCATGACCTTGAAATCTGACCTTGACCTTGAAATTTGACCTTGACCTTGAAATTTGACCTTGACCTTGAAATTTGACCTTGACCTTGAAATTTGACCTTGACCTTGAAATTTGACCTTGACCTTGAAATTTGACCTTCACCTTGAAATTTGACCTTGACCTTGAAATTTGACCCTGACCTTGAAATTTGACCTTGACCTTGAAATTAGACTTTGTCATTGAAATTTGACTTTGTCCTTGTCGACCATCATGGATCCGAAATTTTATGTTCAGTACAGGCTACCAGGAGCTACCACCTGCTGGAGTACGCCATCTTGTGTGTGTACTTGTATTATAGAGTACATTTCCATGTGGATAATTTTATTCTAACCCGCTACAGTGCAGTAATCATTTATTACGATGGTGCCCCCCGCCATCTTGAAATTCGGCCGCCATCTTTAAATCATGTAATAATGTAGCTAGAAAAGCGGGAAAAATTCCAAAATTCATTAAATAAATCACTCATTAACTTACATATTGATTCGATCCGCTCCAGTCCTTTAATTTTATGAAAAAAATAATAATTCCAATAAACCATGTTCAACATTCTTAAAGAGACTTTAAATCATCTACTACCATCATCCTATCAGACATCAAGACCACCATATTGGAAATTCGTAATTGTAATGCAAGAGATTCGGGAAAATAATTCATTAAATAAATTTGTAATCCATATAATGATTGATTGGATCGACTAATGTCCTTGGTTCGATCCCTGGCCGTTACAAAACAACTTTAATATTTTTAAAAAAGTACCACTAAAGTGGCAGGTTTGAGAAAATAAAATACACCACAAGTTCCTTTAAAAAAACTTTTATTACATACATACTACACTACTACAAGTACAAAAAATACACAGACAAATTACTAAAGCCTTTTGGATTCCTCGATTCAAACAGTCTTCTTATTGTACGGACTAAGCCTTTTACATGACTTTAAATGTCTATCCGATCCGGTCATCAACGCAGCCAGAGACGGACTGAAGTTCATATCACTTATATAGTCTCATTAGCCGGTACAACACATGAGTCAAATCAATAACCATGTTCATTATAGGTCTCGGAGCATTTTTTATAATGACGATGTAAGCTATCGAGACGTGAAATTAGTTTATTGCACTTATTGCACTGAAATTGTATTCTTTGAACATTATTAGAACAACCGCTTCTTTCATGTCTGCGAGCATTTGAGGTGATAGTAAATGATGCACCACAGTATTTGCACTGATGCGAAGTACGCTCTTCATTAATTGAAGTATTCAATGCTGATAAAACTTCAGCTGATGGTGGAACAGCACATATCGAAGTCTCCTTTAGTGTTGTCAGAGGCGTTGCCAACGGGATCTGCTCCAACATCGTCGGCGCTGACGTCATGGTTCCCGTAGTCGATTCTACATCCTCCATCGAGTTCGACGTTAAAGTCGGTAAAGATGCCATCGAAGTCTCAAGAACAGGCAATTACACGACTTATGCACCAGAAGAAACAAACTAGGTGATCCGTACACCGTCGACGGCAGTAACAAACTGAGCGTCCTGCTGTCTAGGACTCGTTTATATACATGCACCGGATGGAATAATACGCTAGTCAAATCAAGAACAATTTACTAAAATACTAGAGTCAAAACAACATTAAAAAAATAGAAGCACCATCAAAAAAGGAAGCACATTTGGAAGCATCATCAAAAAAGGAAAAACAATAGGAAGCACCGACAACGAAAAGACAGCACCACCAACGAAAAGACAGCTCATTTGGAAGCACCGACAACGAAAAGGCAGCACATTTTTAAGCACCGACAACGAAAAGGCAGCACATTTGGAAGCACCGACAACGTAAAGGCAGCACATTTGGAAGCACCGACAACGTAAAGGCAGCACATATGGAAGCACCGACAACGTAAAGGCAGCACATTTGGAAGCACCGACAACGAAAAGGTAGCACATTTGGAAGCACCGACAACGAAAAGGCAGCACATTTGGAAGCACCGACAACGAAAAGGCAGCACATTTGGAAGCACCGACAACGAAAAGGCAGCACATTTGGAAGCACCGACAACGAAAAGGCAGCACATTTGGAAGCACCGACAACGAAAAGGCAGCATATTTGGAAGCACCGACAACGAAAAGGCAGCACATTTGGAAGCACCGACAACGAAAAGGCAGCACATTTGGAAGCACCGACAACGAAAAGGCAGCACATTTGGAAGCACCGACAACGAAAAGGCAGCACATTTCGAAGCACCGACAACGTAAAGGCAGCACATTTGGAAGCACCGACAACGTAAAGACAGCACATTTGGAAGCACCGACAACGTAAAGGCAGCACATTTGGAAGCGCCGACAACGTAAAGGCAGCACATTTGGAAGCACCGACAACGTAAAGGCAGCACATTTGGAAGCACCGACAACGTAAAGGCAGCACATTTGGAAGCACCGACAACGTAAAGACAGCACATTTGGAAGCACCGTCAACGAAAAGGCAGCACATTTGGAAGCACCGACAACGAAAAGGCAGCACATTTGGAAGCACCGACAACGCAAAGGCAGCACATTTGGAAGCACCGTCAACGTAAAGGCAACATATTTGGAAGCACCGACAACGAAAAGGCAGCACATTTGGAAGCACCGACAACGAAAAGGCAGCACATTTGGAAGCACCGACAACGAAAAGGCAGCACATTTGGAAGCACCGCCAACGAAAAGGCAGCACAGTTTGTATGCATCATCGAATAAGGAAGCACATTTGGAAGCTCCATCAACTAAAAAAGGCAAAAAGGAAGCACAAGTTACGAGATCTAAGTCTTAGTAAGAAATCATAATACAAGAAATAAAAACATTACATTCTTATAATTTAAATTATTTATTTTATTGCTTTACATTATACAAATGCAAGTAAAACAAGTCATTATTGTATGTAGCCAGCATTCCTCAGTTCCTTGAGTATGAAGGATATTTCTTTGATGCACGAATAGTTTCCTGCACAAAGCGAACCATGTAGAAGTCTTAGCCGGTCAACCAATATGTTTGGATCTTTCCATGATGTGTAATCATTCTCTTCTACCACCATCTTCCTTGCACCTTTATAATACATATTATGATCTCTGGTGTCTTCCGTTTTACCACCAACCTCAGGGTAACTTTCATGTTTGAGACGGTGATCATCACAAGCTTGATCAGATTTATTTAATATATCACGTCGTTTCCATCGTTTCGGTCTCAGGACACCGCCACATTCTTCGATCTTGGCAGCTTTAGGTGCTTCATCATAGTCTATGTCTTTGTCAACAGCCTCAGAGTCACTGTAACAATCACCGTAGAAGGAATCGTCTTCACCCAATTTACCGTAATAATTCGATGTTGATGATGTTGAAGTGTCTTCATCGTCTTCATGCTTCCTTTTTAGGAGTCCATCATTTTTACAAAGTAGGAAAGATCTACTTGAATTCGGCTGGAATATATTCTCACTTTTCACGTTAAGGATTCTTCCATTGTCTTCATTCTTCCGTAAATCATCAACCTTCTTCAATTTAAGTTCTTTGTCGAGATCAGAAGATCCAAGAAAATTATTGTTGTAATGCAGATCACTCTTCCTTAGGCTAGTAGATTCATCGTTGTCCTCTAGCTTGTACGCAGGCTTGGCGCTACAAGTTCTGCCATGTCTTTTTAGGCTCTCTCTCCGCGTAAACGACTTGCTACATCGAACACAACTTATCATATTGCGCAGTGGATTTTTAACACAGTCATTCTTCTCGTGTTGTCTTTTATTCTTTCTCAAGATAAACTCTTTACTGCAAAACTTACACCTATGTTCTTTCGATACAGCGTCAGATCCCAAATCGGAATTCATATTAGTTACTGAGACTAATGCCAGATACCAATTGAGTGTTTTAAATTAGATTCAATACTTAAATAGAAATTTTTTCATATTTCATCAGCGAGAATTAATATATCTCATGCAAAAGTACTTTAAGCATGTAGTTCTGCTTTTCAACAACAGATGTCGCCACATGATGCTTGCAGGTAAATAATATTTAGTTCTTTTATGCGGGATGCGGGATGCTCACTAACGATCGCAAAAGAAGGATGGCTTCGCTAGACTCCAAGGAAAAGGAAGTTCGTCTTGCATGTTGGTGCTCCACAGATGTCTCATGGCGTAATATTAATTTGACTGAGTAATGATATTTGTTAATTCCACCTGATAAAAATATTGCAAGTTTTGATTTAGTAGCAGAAATTATCGAATTAAATGTAACTCCAAATAAAATGACAAGTCTCATTAGACCAAAAAAAATCCATGCAGAGAGCGGTTTCTCAGAATAGTCAGAAACACTTGAAAAAACCACAGGAATGATTGCAAGAACACGGGAAAAACCATCAAAATATTGTCAAGAATAATCAGGAGCACACTGAGAAAACCACCATAATATTAACAATTATAATCGGAAGCACACGGAGAAAACCACCATAATATTAACAATTATAATCGGAAGCACACGGAGAAAACCATCATAATATTAACCAGATTAATCGGAAGCACACAGAGAAAACCACCACATGTTTTCTTTGATATCATAAAATTACAAGAAAAAATATTTAAATATAAAAATAAATTAATAAAAAAATAAAAAAAATGCATAAATTTCTGGCTTGTACAAGAACTCTATCTTTGCTCAACAATGATAAGTTTACAAGCTAGCAGAAACTGTTTATGCATTTTTTTTATTTTTTTATTAATTTATTTTTATATTTAAATATTTTTTCTTGTAATTTTATGATATCAAAGAAAACATGTGGTGGTTTTCTCTGTGTGCTTCCGATTAATCTGGTCAATATTATGATGGTTTTCTCCGTGTGCTTCCGATTATAATTGTTAATATTATGGTGGTTTTCTCAGTGTGCTCCTGATTATTCTTGACAATATTTTGATGGTTTTTCCCGTGTTCTTGCAATCATTCCTGTGGTTTTTTCAAGTGTTTCTGACTATTCTGAGAAACCGCTCTCTGCATGGATTTTTTTTGGTCTAATGAGACTAGTCATTTTATTTGGAGTTACATTTAATTCGATAATTTCTGCTACTAAATCAAAACTTGCAATATTTTTATCAGGTGGAATTAACAAATATCATTACTCAGTCAAATTAATATTACGCCATGAGACATCTGTGGAGCACCAACATGCAAGACGAACTTCCTTTTCCTTGGAGTCTAGCGAAGCCATCCTTCTTTTGCGATCGTTAGTGAGCATCCCGCATCCCGCATAAAAGAACTAAATATTATTTACCTGCAAGCAACATGTGGCGACATCTGTTGTTGAAAAGCAGAACTACATGCTTAAAGTACTTTTGCATGAGATATATTAATTCTCGCTGATGAAATATGAAAAAATTTCTATTTAAGTATTGAATCTAATTTAAAACACTCAATTGGTATCTGGCATTAGTCTCAGTAACTAATATGAATTCCGATTTGGGATCTGACGCTGTATCGAAAGAACATAGGTGTAAGTTTTGCAGTAAAGAGTTTATCTTGAGAAAGAATAAAAGACAACACGAGAAGAATTACTGTGTTAAAAATCCACTGCGCAATATGATAAGTTGTGTTCGATGTAGCAAGTCGTTTACGCGGAGAGAGAGCCTAAAAAGACATGGCAGAACTTGTAGCGCCAAGCCTGCGTACAAGCTAGAGGACAACGATGAATCTACTAGCCTAAGGAAGAGTGATCTGCATTACAACAATAATTTTCTTGGATCTTCTGATCTCGACAAAGAACTTAAATTGAAGAAGGTTGATGATTTACGGAAGAATGAAGACAATGGAAGAATCCTTAACGTGAAAAGTGAGAATATATTCCAGCCGAATTCAAGTAGATCTTTCCTACTTTGTAAAAATGATGGACTCCTAAAAAGGAAGCATGAAGACGATGAAGACACTTCAACATCATCAACATCGAATTATTACGGTAAATTGGGTGAAGACGATTCCTTCTACGGTGATTGTTACAGTGACTCTGAGGCTGTTGACAAAGACATAGACTATGATGAAGCACCTAAAGCTGCCAAGATCGAAGAATGTGGCGGTGTCCTGAGACCGAAACGATGGAAACGACGTGATATATTAAATAAATCTGATCAAGCTTGTGATGATCACCGTCTCAAACATGAAAGTTACCCTGAGGTTGGTGGTAAAACGGAAGACACCAGAGATCATAATATGTATTATAAAGGTGCAAGGAAGATGGTGGTAGAAGAGAATGATTACACATCATGGAAAGATCCAAACATATTGGTTGACCGGCTAAGACTTCTACATGGTTCGCTTTGTGCAGGAAACTATTCGTGCATCAAAGAAATATCATTCATACTCAAGGAACTGAGGGATGCTGGCTACATACAATAATGACTTGTTTTACTTGCATTTGTATAATGTAAAGCAATAAAATAAATAATTTAAATTATAAGAATGTAATGTTTTTATTTCTTGTATTATGATTTCTTACTAAGACTTAGATCTCGTAACTTGTGCTTCCTTTTTGCCTTTTTTAGTTGATGGAGCTTCCAAATGTGCTTCCTTATTCGATGATACATACAAACTGTGCTGCCTTTTCGTTGGCGGTGCTTCCAAATGTGCTGCCTTTTCGTTGTCGGTGCTTCCAAATGTGCTGCCTTTTCGTTGTCGGTGCTTCCAAATGTGCTGCCTTTTCGTTGTCGGTGCTTCCAAATGTGTTGCCTTTACGTTGACGGTGCTTCCAAATGTGCTGCCTTTTCGTTGTCGGTGCTTCCAAATGTGCTGCCTTTTCGTTGTCGGTGCTTCCAAATATGTTGCCTTTACGTTGACGGTGCTTCCAAATGTGCTGCCTTTGCGTTGTCGGTGCTTCCAAATGTGCTGCCTTTTCGTTGTCGGTGCTTCCAAATGTGCTGCCTTTTCGTTGACGGTGCTTCCAAATGTGCTGTCTTTACGTTGTCGGTGCTTCCAAATGTGCTGCCTTTACGTTGTCGGTGCTTCCAAATGTGCTGCCTTTACGTTGTCGGTGCTTCCAAATGTGCTGCCTTTACGTTGTCGGCGCTTCCAAATGTGCTGCCTTTACGTTGTCGATGCTTCCAAATGTGCTGTCTTTACGTTGTCGGTGCTTCCAAATGTGCTGCCTTTACGTTGTCGGTGCTTCCAAATGTGCTGCCTTTTCGTTGTCGGTGCTTCCAAATGTGCTGCCTTTTCGTTGTCGGTGCTTCCAAATGTGCTGCCTTTTCGTTGTCGGTGCTTCCAAATGTGCTGCCTTTTCGTTGTCGGTGCTTCCAAATATGCTGCCTTTTCGTTGTCGGTGCTTCCAAATGTGCTGCCTTTTCGTTGTCGGTGCTTCCAAATGTGCTGCCTTTTCGTTGTCGGTGCTTCCAAATGTGCTGCCTTTTCGTTGTCGGTGCTTCCAAATGTGCTGCTTTTTCGTTGTCGGTGCTTCCAAATGTGCTGCCTTTTCGTTGTCGGTGCTTCCAAATGTGCTGCCTTTACGTTGTCGGTGCTTCCATATGTGCTGCCTTTACGTTGTCGGTGCTTCCAAATGTGCTGCCTTTACGTTGTCGGTGCTTCCAAATGTGCTGCCTTTTCGTTGTCGGTGCTTCCAAATGTGCTGCCTTTTCGTTGTCGGTGTTTCCTATTGTTTTTCCTTTTTTGATGATGCTTCCAAATTTGCTTCCTTTTTTGATGGTGCTTCTATTTTTTTAATGTTGTTTTGACTCTAGTATTTTAGTAAATTGTTCTTGATTTGACTAGCGTATTATTCCATCCGGTGCATGTATATAAACGAGTCCTAGACAGCAGGACGCTCAGTTTGTTACTGCCGTCGACGGTGTACGGATCACCTAGTTTGTTTCTTCTGGTGCATAAGTCGTGTAATTGCCTGTTCTTGAGACTTCGATGGCATCTTTACCGACTTTAACGTCGAACTCGATGGAGGATGTAGAATCGACTACGGGAACCATGACGTCAGCGCCGACGATGTTGGAGCAGATCCCGTTGGCAACGCCTCTGACAACACTAAAGGAGACTTCGATATGTGCTGTTCCACCATCAGCTGAAGTTTCATCAGCATTGAATACTTCAATTAATGAAGAGCGTACTTCGCATCAGTGCAAATACTGTGGTGCATCATTTACTATCACCTCAAATGCTCGCAGACATGAAAGAAGCCGTTGTTCTAATAATGTTCAAAGAAATCAATTTCAGTGCAATAAGTGCAATAAACTAATTTCACGTCTCGATAGCTTACATCGTCATTATAAAAAATGCTCCGAGACCTATAATGAACATGGTTATTGATTTGACTCATGTGTTGTACCGGCTAATGAGACTATATAAGTGATATGAACTTCAGTCCGTCTCTGGCTGCGTTGATGACCGGATCGGATAGACATTTAAAGTCATGTAAAAGGCTTAGTCCGTACAATAAGAAGACTGTTTGAATCGAGGAATCCAAACGGCTTTAGTAATTTGTCTGTGTATTTTTTTGTACCTGTAGTAGTGTAGTATGTATGTAATAAAAGTTTTTTTAAAGGAACTTGTGGTGTATTTTATTTTCTCAAACCTGCCACTTTAGTGGTACTTTTTTTAAAATATTAAAGTTGTTTTGTATCGGCCAGGGATCGAACCAAGGACATTAGTCGATCCAATCAATCATTATATGGATTACAAATTTATTTAATGAATTATTTTCCCGAATCTCTAGCATTACAATTACGAATTTCCAATATGGTGGTCTTGATGTCTGATAGGATGATGGTAGGAGATGATTTAAAGTCTCTTTAAGAATGTTGAACATGGTTTATTGGAATTATTATTTTTTTCATAAAATTAAATGTTTTGCATCATTCAGGGATCGAACCAAGGAATGGAGCGGATCGAATCAATATGTAAGTTAATGAGTGATTTATTTAATGAATTTTGGAATTTTTCCCGCTTTTCTAGCTACATTATTACATGATTTCAAGATGGCGGCCGAATTTCAAGATGGCGGGGGGCACCTCCGTAATAAATGATTACTGCACTGTAGCGGGTTAGAATAAAATTATCCACATGGAAATGTACTCTATAATACAAGTACACACACAAGATGGCGTACTCCAGCAGGTGGTAGCTCCTGGTAGCCTGTACTGAACATAAAATTTCGGATCCATGATGGTCGACAAGGACAAAGTCAAATTTCAAGGACAAAGTCTAATTTCAAGGTCAAGGACAAATTTCAAGGTCAGGGTCAAATTTCAAGGTCAAGGTCAAATTTCAAGGTCAAGGTCAAATTTCAAGGTCAAGGTCAAATTTCAAGGTCAAGGTCAAATTTCAAGGTCAAGGTCAGATTTCAAGGTCACGGTCAAATTTCAAGGTCAAGGTCAAATTTCAAGGTCAAGGTCAAATTTCAAGGTCAAGGTCAAATTTCAAGGTCAAGGTAAAATTTCAAGGTCAAGGTCAAATTTCAAGGTCAAGGTCAAATTTCAAGGTCAAATTTCAATGTCAAGGTGTAAGGTGTGGTGATCAGATAATTATACTAACATGGTATCAGCACACTCTAGCGGAACGAAAATAAGATGGTGATCTCCAGCGGACGAAGAAAAGATGGCGGACATGTCGTCATACTAGGTGATGATATATATGCTTTGAAAAAAAAGTGGTAGGAGTCAGTCTGCCTGCATCCACCATTGAGGAAGGAGCCTGTCGCCATTTTTAGTTTTTTTGCACTCACCGGGTTCGAACCGAGGACGATGATCGATATAATCAATCAGAATTCGAATAAGTTAATTTTTTGATGAATTTTGGAATTTTTTTCATTAAAATCGGATAATAATTAAAGATTTTCAAGATGGCGTCCAAATTTCAAGATGGCGACTGTAACAAAAATTGCAGCATTAATAGGATCCAATATGTCGGAAAACACAACGTCGGAATGTTCGAGAACACACACAATGACGTCATCCAAAATGGCAGATCCAAGATGGCGGATCCAAAATGGCCGCCGTGATCTACTTGTCCCGTTACGTTATGTCCTGTTACGATATGTCCCGTTACGCTGTGTCCCGTTACGCCGGCTGCACGCACGAAAAAGTGTCACGTTACGCTTATCCAAGATGGCCGCCGTGACGTCACAATCCAAGATGGCCACCGTGACATCACAATCCAAGATGGCGGACCGACAATCTTCAATCCACTACCTGATACCTGCGCTCGGCGCCCCTATTATATACTACTGTGTACTAATGAAAAATAAAATTAATTATTTATATTTTAAAAAAGTATGATTTATTTCTTGTATCCTGATTTCCAAATAAGCCTGTGTTTCCGCTACTGTATGTGTGATCATTCCGTTTCCTGTGTGTACTGTGTGTACGTTCCGATTTCCTGTGTGTACATTCCGTTTTCCTGTTTGTTCATTTCGTTTTCCTGTTTGTACATTTCGTTTTCCTGTGTGTACGTCCCGTTTCCTGTGTGTACTGTGTGTACGTTCCGTTTTCCTGTGTGTACTGTGTGTACGTTCCGTTTTTCTGTGTGTACTGTGTGTACGTTCCGTTTTCCTGTGTGTACTGTGTGTACATTCCGTTTTCCTGTGTGCACATTTCGTTTTCCTGTGTGTACGTCCCGTTTCCTGTGTGTACTGTGTGTACATTCCGTTTTCCTGTGTGTACATTCCGTTTTCTTTTGTGTACTGTGTTCATGGACTATATGACTGACTGTTCATGACTCGATCTCATGGTCCTGAGACACTTGGGCTATATGTATGGATGACTTTGTACATGAACATTTTAAAGGATAATCTGAAAATCAAAAAACTAGACTTTTATGTAAAGCATTGCGACGCTGTATTTAATTTGTTCGTCCGGTATATTGTCTTGAGCTGATTTTCGTAGAGTGAATGATTAATAAACTCCGCGAAAGGTAATGGAAAACTGAATCTAAAATTTATTTAATATTTAGTTACAACTGTCACTGTTCAAGAATCGAACCGTGGATAGGAACTGATGTAATCAATTTGTAAATTAATAATTTATTTTTTCGGTGACTATTGGAATTTTTTCCCGCTTTTCTAGCTAAATAATTACATGATTTCAAGATGGCGACCGAATTTAAAGATGGCGGGGGCACCTCGGTAATAATAAATGATTACTGCACTGCAGCGGGTTAGAATGGTAAGACGAGTACACACAAGATGGTGTCCTCCATCAGACAAAAAAGAGATGGTGGCAATGACCACTAGCAGGTGGTAGGTACTCCTGGTAGCATGTAATAAACATAAACTGTCGGATCCATGATGGTCGTCAAGGTCAAAGTCAAAGATCAAGGTCAAGGACAATTTTCAAGGTTAGGGTCAAATGTCAAGGTCAAGGTTAAATTTCAAGGTCAAGGTCAAAGTTCAAGGTCAAGGTCAAAGTTCAAGGTCAAGGTCAAAGTACAAGGTCAAGGTCAAAGTTCAAGGTCAAGGTCAAAGTACAAGGTCAAGGTCAAAGTACAAGGTCAATTACAAAGTTCAATTCCTACAGTCGAGGTTAAAGGTATGGTGAACATAAAATTATACTAACATGACGCCTGCACACTCTAGCAGACGAAAACAAGATGACGTTCTCCAGCGGACTAAGACAAGATGGCGGACATGATGTCATACCAGCTGACGATGTATACCTTGGTATTGGTGGTGTGAGGTCGGTCTAGGTAGCTTCCGTGTAGGAAGGATCGGTTGTATGCTCTTAACGGTTTCGAACCAAGGACGGGAATCGATATAATCAATCAGAATTCTAATAAGTTATTTTTTTGACGAATATTGGGATTTTTCCCGATTTTCTAACATAAAAATTACGGATTTCCATGATGACGACTAAATTTCCAAATGTCGACCATAACGGTAATAATTGCAACATTAATATGATCCAATATGACGGACGCAACATAAAGTGTAACGATGACATAGTACTCAACCAAGATGGCGGGTGTAACAAAATATTCAACATTTATATAATCCAATATGGCGTCCGTTACGATAACTGCAACAGTGGTTTTTAAATTTTTATTATTTATTCGATTAAATAATTTTTTTTAATGATTTTTAAAATTTTACCCGATTTTCTAACATAAAATTGCGGATTTTAATGATTGCGGGCGTAACGATAATTGCAACAGTTACGACTTATTACTAGATGGCGGATCTGTCTCGAACATGTAGTGCTATTATTACTTAAAATTAAAAAAAAAAATCAAGTCCCTATATGCATGTTATTTTTTTATATACCTTATTTTATTCTCAGTCTGGTAAATGTCTCGATAGCCGAGCGGTTAAAGGCGTATGTTTTCTAACCTAGAGATCAGAGCTGCGCTGGTTCGAATCACAGCGCTTCCAATGTATTTTGCATAAAAAAATAAATTTGATATGTCGATAAGGACCATACTAGCTCTGGTAGGAAATGGAACATCGATCTTATGTGTTGAGACAGAGCGACGCTGGCGCTATCTAGGAACAAACAACATAAACAAAGTCGACGGTATCCAAGATGGCGGCCTCCAGTGGAACAGAAAAAAAAATCAAGAGCGCCGCTGGCGCTATCTAGGAACAAACAACAGAAACTGAGTCAACGGTATTCAAGATGGCGGCCTCCAGTGGAACAGAAAAAAAAATCAAGAGCGCCGCTGGCGCTATCTAGGAACAAACAACAGAAACAAAGTCAACGGTATCCAAGATGGCGGCCTCCAGTGGAACAGAAAAAAAAAATCAAGAGCGACGCTGGCGCTATCTAGGAACAAACGACAGAAACAGAGTCGACGGTATCCAAGATGGCGGCCACCAGTGGAAATGAAAAAATCAATATGGCGACAGAGACGAAAATTTCATCATGAGTGGGGTGCTCGATTTAAAGATGGCGGATTTTAAAGATGGTGACCGTGACCTACTTGTCCCGTTACATTATGTCCCGTTACGCTGTGTCCCGTTACGGTGTGTCCCGTTATGCTGCATCCAAGATGGCGGATCCAATATGGCGGATCCAAGATGGCGGATCCAAGATGGCGGATCCAAAATGGCCGCTGGGGTCAAGGTCAAGGTCATCCAAGATGGCCGCCGTGACGTCACAATCCAAGATGGCGGTCGGCTCCACAGGCTCCACAGCCAGAAGCCAGCCGCAGGACATACATTCGTATACTACTGATATTATAGAAGATTTTCTCGCAAGGTGGTTGGCTGGTTCTTGCACACTCGGCTCAGGCGGAACGTGACAATGAGTCATGCTTTTTCGTGCGTGCTTCCGGCGTTCATCAATTTATAAGACGTTATCACGTAAATAGTTGAAAACCAGGTGGCGTAAATAAATCTATGCGTGTTCAACACCTTTCCCTAGAAATAATTTTCTAGTTAAGTCAGGGCATTAATTTTTCAGAAGATAAACTGCTGAAAAAAAATGCTCTATCTTTATATATATATTTCTTGTGTGCGTGTGTATGTCACTGAACTCCTCCTAGACGGCTGGACCGATTTTGATGAAATTTTGTGTGTGAGTTCACGGGGATTCGAGGATGGTTTAGATTCACAATTGGATATTTTATCTCGATTCTGAGTTAAGAAAAACTAAAAAAACACGCTTTAAAAGCAAAAATTGCAAAGCATTATTAGAAGCCATTAAGTTTTGCTATTGTAAGGAACTAAGTAGAGAGTAAGAAAAAAATAAAGATCCTGACAGTTTATAGTGTCGCCATATTTGTTTCAATTTTCAATACCCTTTTTGTATATTACAATTTAAATTGCAGAAAAAAAATCATGTTTTATAGCCACACAAATAGTGAGTGTGTGTCATTTCTCTGTAAAATAATTTGTGTAGTTAATTGATTCCATAACGAATTTTTTCAATCAGTTTTAATAAAAGTAATTCATTTTTTAAATAAAAAACTATTTAAAATAAAACTATAAAAAATTTTGAAAAAAATTCTATTAAAAATTATTTACTTTGGAAAAAATTATTAATTTTAAAAGTTACCAAGCAAAAAAATAATTTTTTATCAAATTTACACGTGAGTTTTATAACAACCAACCTAACCTAAAAATTATTTGGTAGCTTATTGACTTCATAACATATTTTTCAATTGTTTTTAATAAAAATTAGAATTTTATAACGTGAGTTTTATAACAACCAACCATTTTTCAATTGTTTTCAATAAAAATTAGAAAATGTTTATTTAACTAATTTTTCATTTATAAGTAGTTGTTAATTTTGGAATGTTTTACATTCGATCCGGTAGACTGCGCTACCACCGCAGCATCAAATATTTAATATTATTCTATTTTAATTTCAATTTGTCTCGACAGTTGGTGCTGCAATCAAATTGAAAAAAATATTTGAAATTTTTGTGTTATTATTGTGTTCGTTTAAGTCGTGTGCTAATTAAAATATTAACTATGAATATAAATTGATGTTTGAAGAGTTTTGAAATGTTCTTAAAAAACTATACTTTTTGCGAATTTAGGGTGGAATCGAAGTAAGTATATATTTTGTATAAATTTTTTATCAAATTTACACGTGAGTTTTATAACAACCAACCTAACCTAAAAATTATTTGGTAGCTTATTGACTTCATAACATATTTTTCAATTGTTTTTAATAAAAATTAGAATTTTATAACGTGAGTTTTATAACAACCAACATAACCTAAAAATTATTTGGTAGTTTATTGACTTCATAACATATTTTTCAATTGTTTTTAATAAAAAATTAGAATTTTATAACGTGAGTTTTATAACAACCAACCTAACCAAAAAATTTATTTGTGTAGCTCATTATTTCATAATAAATGTTTTAAATTGTTTTTTATTCATGTTTTAAATAAAAATAATTATTAAAAAATTAGAAAAAAATTCTATTAAAAATTACATACTTTAAATCGTTTTCGGTGATAATTAAAAATTTTATTTTCAATAAATAACTCATATTCGTTGTGGATTACTTAAGTTTATTTTGTATAGATTTGTTAACAACCAACCTAACCTTAAAAATTATTTGTGTAGTTTATTGACTTCATAACATATTTTTTCAATTGTTTTTAATAAAAATTAGAATTTTATAACGTGAGTTTTATAACAACCAACCTAACCTAAAAATTTATTTGTGTAGCTCATTAATTTCATAATAAATTTTTTAAATTGTTTTTTTTATTCGTGCTTTAAATAAAAATAATTATTGAAAAATTAGAAAAAATTCTATTAAAAATTACATACTTTAAATCGTTTTCGCTGATAATTAAAAATTTTATTTTCAATAAATAACTCATATTCGTTGTGGATTACTTGAGTTTATTTCGTATAAATTTGTTAACAACCACCCTAATATAAAAATTATTTGTGTAGTTTATTGATTCCATAACGAATTTTTCAATCATTTTTAATAAAAATTATTCATTTTTTAAATAAAAAAAACTATTTAAAATAAAACTATAAAAAATATGAAAAAAATTCTATTAAAAATTATTTACTTTGGAAAAAATTATTCATTTTAAAAGTTATCAAGCAAAAAATAAAATTACACATTTTTTTATCTAAAATTTGTTACAATAAATCTTTTTTATTAATTAATTAAAATTTCATTCTCAATAAAAAAAACTCACATTCGTTGCGTATTATTTTACAGTATTTTTTTTTTTTTTTTTTTTTCAGAAAAATGCCACGTCTTCGAGGAAGAGCCAGAAATATTGGTCGACGTACTCCGAACGCGCAATTAGTCTATGATCGTCGAATAAATAGAACAGATGAAGAACACTCGGCGGATAATGCAAATCTGAGAGATCAAGTTGCATCTACACGTGCGAATGAAAATTCAGTACAACGCACTCGACGTCTTCGTGCTAATGCAGTAAGACAACGAGAGGCACGTCAACAAGCGACGGATGCACATAGAGAACGTAACCAACGCCGGATGCAAAATGTTCGAGCATTGACAAGAGCATCACTCAATCGCCTTGCGTTTGAATATGATCCTGAAATCAACTATTCGTCACATGCATTAATCTCGATTGGTAGTATGGACAAAAAGTGTCAACATTGGCATGCTTTCAAGTACAAAGGTGAATCAGCTGGTTTATGTTGCGCATCTGGAAAAATTTCACTGCCATCGCTAAATCCACCGCCGGAACCTTTAAAAAAACTTTTAGCTGGCACCACATCTCAATCGAAATTGTTTTTGCGAAAAATTCGTAAATTCAATTCATGCTTCCAAATGAAATCATTTGGAGCAACAAAAATTGTTCATAATGAAGATGGTCGTAATTTCGAATCTACATTCAAAATTCAAGGTCAAGTGTACCACAAAATTGGTTCATTGCTCCCAATGCCTGATGCCGATCCAAAATTTTTACAAATTTATTTTATGGGCAATGAGGAGCAACAATCACACACACGCTGCGCTTACAACTATATAGAGCAGATGGAGGAACGAGAAATTGTGGACATTTTGGAAACGTTTTTGCAAAACCATAACCAGTTCTTGCAATTGTTCAAGACTTTTTCTAGCAGACTGAAAAACGACAAATACGCCATTATTATTATAGCAGACAAAGTGCCCTACGGAGAGCACGCAGGCACATATAATGTTCCAACTATTAATGAAGTTGCAGTTGTTATGGCTGGTGACCCATGTGAACGTCGGGACATTTGCATTCAACGCAGAGATAATACGATGCAAATAATTCAAGACAATCATCGTTCTTACGATGCATTGCAGTATCTGTTGATATTTTGGGAAGGAGAAGATGGATACCATTTAAGTATTAAACAAAGGAATCCAACTACAGGTACAACTTATAGACTATCTTAATGATTTTTTTTTTTAAATAATTTCTGTATCTCTCATATATATATTTATTTGCAGGTTAAGAACTGGTCAAGAAAGTTAGTGCTATGAACTTCTACGCATATCGATTGATGATTCGTGCTAATGAAGACAATACCATTCTCCGATGCAGACAGCTATTTCATCAGTATATTGTCGATATGTACGTAAAAATCGAAAGTGAGAGATTACGATATATAAAATTTAATCAAACAAAACTTCGTGCTGAGGAGTACATTCATTTGCGTGACGCCGTTATTGGTAACGTAGATGCATCTAATGACATCAACAACATCGGTAGCGCATATATTCTCCCATCATACATTGGTAGTCCACGTCATATGCAAGAGTATATTCAAGACGCCATGACTTACGTACGTGCATATGGCCAACCAGATCTTTTTATCACATTTACGTGTAATCCAAACTGGGATGAAATTCAAAGTTTGTTGTTGCCAGGTCAAACATCGATGCATCGCCATGATATCACTGCACGTGTTTTTAAACAAAAATTAAAATCTTTGATGAATTTGATTACACATCACTCGGTATTTGGTGAAACACGTTGTTGGCTTTACTCTGTTGAATGGCAAAAACGAGGTTTACCTCATGCGCATATTTTGATTTGGTTGGTGGATAAAGTACGCCCAGAAGAAATCGACAAAATTATTTCAGCCGAAATTCCAGATCCGAATGTTGATCAAGAATTGTTTGACATTGTAACTACTAATATGATCCATGGTCCATGTGGTACTCTAAACATGATGTCACCATGTATGGACAATGGAAAATGTACGAAACGTTTTCCAAAACCATGCCAATCTGATACTATCACCAATATTGACGGTTATCCATCTTACCGGCGTAGAGACGTAGACAATGGCGGTCAATCATATGAACTGCGTCTGTCAAACGATGTGAGAGTAGATATTGATAATCGCTGGGTAGTTCCATATTCACCATTGCTGTGCAAAACCTATAAAGCGCACATAAACGTTGAACTATGCAGTTCAGTGAAATCTATAAAATACATTTGTAAGTATGTTCACAAGGGCAGTGATAAAGCTGTATTCGCTGTTCAAAATGTAAATGACAATGAGGAAATTACACGTTATCAAATGGGTCGATACATAAGCAGTAACGAAGCTATTTGGCGCATTTTTACGTTTCCTATACATGAAAGGGATCCTGCTGTTATACATTTGGCTGTGCATCTTGAAAACGGACAGCGTGTTTACTTTACAGAACAGACTGCACTACAACAAGCTTTAACGGCTCCAAAAAAAACTCTTACTGAATTTTTCAACCTTTGTTGCCGACAAGATGTTGTTGGTCAATTCGCAAGGACATTAATGTATACTGATATTCCTAAATTTTTTACGTGGAATAAACAATCAAAAAATTGGGAACCACGGAAACGAGGCATCCCAGTCCCAGGATTCACCGACATATTTATGACAAATACTTTAGGTCGAATATATACAGTTCATCCTAAGCAACGCGAATGTTTTTTTTTTTTTGCGTTTGTTATTGGTTAACGTTCCTGGACCAACATCTTTCCGATATTTGAGAAAAGTCAATGGTACTTTATACGACACTTTCTTTGATGCGTGTCGTGAGTTACATTTATTGGAGGATGATAACCATTGGGATCTCACACTTGCAGAGATGCAGCACTGAGCTCATCTCCACAACAAATTCGTCAATTATTTTTAATAATATTGACAATGTGTTTTCCGTCTGAAGCATCTGCTTTGTGGGACAAATATAAAGACTCAATGAGTGAGGATATTTTACATCGGATTAGAAGTACTAATCAAAATCAAAATATCGAATTCTCCGCAGAAATATATAATGAGTCATTAATAATTATTGAGCATATTTGTATTCTTATTTCGAATATGCCGCTCATCCATTTCGGCATGCCAGCGCCGAACCGCCCAGCAGTAGATACCATCAACAGCGATGTTCAACGGGAACACCACTTCGATAGAACTTCTTTGGCTACTTTTGTTGCCAATAATGAACAATTGCTCACTGCTGAGCAACGAAATGTATATGATCAAATTAATGTATCAATTGCAGCGCAACAAGGTGGATTCTTTTTTTTTTGGATGCACCAGGTGGTACTGGTAAAACATTCCTCATTTCATTGATACTTGCGTGCATCCGATCACAAAATAATATTGCACTGGCTATTGCTTCATCAGAAATCGCAGCAACGTTACTTGATGGTGGACGGACGGCGCATTCAGCGCTTAAATTACCTTTGAATGTTCACACAAATCCCGAAGCAATTTGTAACATAAAGAAGCATTCAGGCATGGCTCAAGTTTTGAGAAAATGCAAAATTATTATCTGGGATGAATGTACCATGGCCCACAAGCATTCGCTTGAAGCTCTCGACAGGTCCCTGAAAGATATCAAGGATAATACTAGGCTTTTCGGTGGTGCTCTATTGTTGCTGTCTGGTGATTTCAGACAAACATTACCAGTCATTCCACGCGCGACATATGCAGACGAAATAAACGCATGTTTAAAATAATCTTATCTATGGCGAAGTGTCAGCAAATTATGGCTTACTATTAATATGCGCGTTCAACTTCAAATTGATCCATTAGCGTCAAGATTCTCTGAACAATTGTTGGATATTGGCAATGGTAAAATTGAATTGTATGAAGATACACAATATATTCGACTTCCAGAGAATTTTTGCAACATGGTGGCTACCAAAGATGAGTTAATAAACAGTATCTTTCCAGATTTGAGAAATAATTGTACTAATCATGGATGGCTACGAGAGCGAGCAATTTTTGCTGCGAAAAATTTAGATGTTGATGCCATCAATTTCAAAATACAGCAATTACTGCCTGGTAATGAAACTACATTTAAATCGATCGACACTGTTGTTGATCCTGATGAAGTTGTTAACTATCCTGTAGAATTTTTAATTTCATTAGATTTACCTGGAATGCCACCACATAATTTGCGACTGAAGGTTGGTTCACCTATAATTTTGCTTCGAAATTTGAATGCTCCGAAATTATGTAATGGGACGCGATTAGTTATAAAAAAAATAATGGGCAACATTCTTGAAGCTACTATTTTTAGTGGAAAATTTCAAGGTGAGGTTGTACTTTTACCACGGATCCCAATGATTCCTTCAGATTCGCTTATACCATTCAAACGTTTACAATTTCCGATCCACTTGGCATATGCTATGACTATAAATAAGTTACAAGGCTAAACCATGACAATTTGTGGCTTAGATTTAGTAAATCCGTGTTTTTCTCACGGTCAATTATATGTTGCGTGTTCCAGAGTTGGAAAACCATCGAATTTGTTTGTTTATACACCTCAAGGATTAACTAAAAATATTGTACATCCAATAGCATTAAGATAAATTAAGTTTTTGTAAATTAATAAATAAATATTATAAAATAGTTTCATTATAAGATTGCTTACCTTTACTTAAAACAAGTTAAAGTTTGTATTTACGATGCTGTTATTGCCACACTCCACGGATAATATCCAAACCTGTGATCAGTCATTTCATTCACTTAAAATTTTCGGTGACGCCTAGAAATATCCGTGTCAATAATCATAGACAGTGGCTGCTATTATCCAGTCTACAAATTTCATCCGTGGAGTGTGGTAATAGATGCATCTTTTTAGTTAACACAGCTTCTACATTTCACTTCACTCATACAGTATATGCATACTTACACACACAGTATATACTCACATGCTACCGATCGGTCGAATTTGTATAAGTGTACATGTAATGAAGTTAGATATTAAAATAACTCTTGAATAATAATTTTTATCAAAACAGTCCAGATTGTTACAGCTTATTGAAGAATGTTTGAAATTTTCGAATTAACGACGTGTGTACAGGACAACGTCTGTCGGGTCTGCTAGTCTTTATATATATATTTCTTGTGTGCGTGTGTATGTCACTGAACTCCTCCTAGACGGCTGGACCGATTTTGATGAAATTTTTTGTGTGAGTTCACGAGGATTCGAGGATGGTTTAGATTCACAATTGGATATTTTATCTCGATTCTGAGTTAAGAAAAAACTAAAAAATGTAATGTGTGTCTTAGATATACAAACTGTTAGTGTCATTCCTCTATGTCTGCCGAGCAATAGCTTTCAAGCCATTACGTTACGTTTTGCTATAGTAAGGAACTAAGTAGAGAGTAAGAAAAAAAGCTCTTGACAGTTTGTAGTGTCGCCATATTTGTTTCAATTTTCAATACCGTTTTTGTATATTACAATATAAATTGCAGAAAAAAATTATGTTTCATAGACACATAAATAGTGAGTGTGTCATTTCTCTATGTCCACGAGGTCTCGCCGCGTTATTTTCTCCTTGGGGTGAACCCGTCCGCTTGATTAAATAAACAGGTTTTATCGTTGAATGATTTCATGATATACCTATTTCATGAAAATCTGCTCTCATAAAAAAGTTAGTTTTATAGACATTCAATAGGTCTCTCTCTCTCTCTCTCTCTCTCTCTCTCTCTCTCTCTCTCTCTGAAGATCAATCTATGAATCGTTACAAATTTATTTCCTTTATTTTTTTAGTTTGATTTGATACAATATGATTTCACTAAAAATCAATTTCTACCCCTTCCTATTTTCATTTCCACATTACGAAGTTTCACTTCTTCCACGCGGAGGGACTCCGCGCAATATTTTTGCATGCAATTAAAAACTATTTTTTAATGATGCCAAAGAAGTATAACTTCACATGCGCGTACCTAAGTACACCTACCCATTTTTTTAAATTTAATTTCTTCTATATATATTTTTCCTCCCTACCTAGGGCACTCATAATTCTTTTAAATTTCACGTGTATGTTTTCAATGTCATTCGAGTTGTACAATTTTTTTTGTCAAATTGGTCATTATTTATACTTTGTTTCATTTTGAAAACATACGTATTTTAGGTATTATGACAAATAAAAAAAATAGTTTCACTAACATTCTTAGGTTTTTATTGTGTGGATAGTTTCAAGTTTAATATTATGTAGGTACATACATTCTTAAACTTATAAATTTCTTCGAAATTTATTCATAGGTAGGTAGGGCCTACTAACATTTTCTATTTGTCAATATTGTTATCTTTTTTTACATTACCTACTTATTTGCAAGGAGTTTGGTTTAGTGTTTATAATTTATCTGCTGAGCGTCAAGAGTCTTAGGGCTGCTGAGACCGAAGACCAGAAATATTTATCAATTATGTAATATATTGTTGAAAAATTTGAATTTAACTATTTCAGGAAAGTTGATTTTTTTTATTAATTAGAATAGTTACGTGTAATTGCCATCTTCCTTTATTTCATATTAAACATTGTGTTTGGTTGAGTGTGAGATAATTTTATTTATGTATGTTTTAATTTCATTTAATTTCTTATATATATATTCTTACCTACCTACTTCTATTAAATTTCAGGCGGATGTTAACATTGTCATTCCAGTTGTATAATTTTTTTGTCAAATTAGTTGTTATTTATACTTTTTGTTTCATTTTGGACTATGTTTTTTTATACTTAATTCAAAGATTTGTGGTGTATACCGGGAGTGATATCTCTATTAATTTCTATACTCCTTTGGATAAGCAGAATATTGCCACCACAGTTTTACATATAAACAAATCCTACAAATGTTTTAAACATTATGACAAATAAAAAATAGTTTCACAAAAATCCTTTGTTTCATTTTGGACTATTTTTTTTATACTTAATTCAAAGATTTGTGGTGTGTACAGGGAGTGATGTCTCTATTAATTTCTATACTCCTTTGGATAAGCGGAATATTGCCACCACAGTTTTACATATAAAGAAATCCTACAAATGTTTTAAACATTATGACAAATAAATATAGTTTCACAAAAATCCTTAGTTTTTTTTTTGGTGTGTATAGTTTGAAGTTTAATATTATGTATGAACGTAACTTCTTAAACATAGAGTTATTTATTAATTTATTTAGATAATTAGAATAGGTAGGTAATAAGCTTTCTATTTGTCAATATTGTTATTATGGTAGATAGGAGTACAGTAAATGCCTACATTCTTTTATTCCTTTATATCTCTTTCGATTTGGAGTGTTTCCGAGCCATTCGGAGTCCTCAACGTCAACTTTCCCCCCCCCCCCCCCCCCAGGTGGTTAAAGCCCCAAAATTTCGAAAGTTTAAAAAATTTGAATAATCTATCTCTTTCGATTTTAAGTGTTTTCGAGCCATTCAGAGTCCTCGAACCCCCCGCCCCCCTCTGGGAACAAAGCCCCAAAATTTGGACAATTTCAGGAATTTCAAATATCTATTCTTTCGAGATGGAGTGTTCCAAACCATTCGAGGTCCTGAACATCCACTTTCCGCAAAAGTGAAAGCCCCAATATTTCGAAAATATAAGAATACATGTATATATAAATTGGATGTTGGCATGTATGTCGTCGATAAACTCTTACACCGTTTGACCGATCGCCATGAAAGTTGGCACATAGAAGTGTTTGTATCATGGAGAAGGTTTTTATGCTAACAATTTTTTTTGTAACTCGCCGCTAGATGGCGCTGTAGCGCATCAACTTCTAAACCTTTCAACCGATCGCCATGGGTAAACAGAAAACCATAGGTCACAGATACACAAACAGTAATTATGTGCCATTTCTTAATGTCCACCACACTGGACATATCGCTATCCATTTTGCTGTAACTCGCGGACAATATATCACCCGGTGTTCAGCCCGGGCAAAGCCGGGTACTGCAGCTAGTCTTTATATATATATTTCTTGTGTGCGTGTGTATGTCACTGAACTCCTCCTAGACGGCTGGACCGATTTTGATGAAATTTTGTGTGTGAGTTCACGGGGATTCGAGGATGGTTTAGATTCACAATTGGATATTTTATCTCGATTCTGAGTTAAGAAAAACTAAAAAAAAAAAAAAAAAAAAAAAAAAAAAAAAAAAAAAAAAACGCTTAAAAACAAAAATTACAACGCAATATTAGAAGCCATTAAGTTTTGCTATTGTAAGGAACTAAGTAGAGAGTAAGAAAAAAATAAATATCCTGACAGTTTATAACGTCGCCATATTTGTTTCAATTTTCAATACCCTTTTTGTATATTACAATTTAAATTGCAGAAAAAAAATCATGTTTCATAGCCACACAAATAGTGAGGATGGTTTAGATTCACAATTGGATATTTTATCTCGATTCTGAGTTAATAAAAACTAAAAAAAAAAACACGCTTTAAAAGCAAAAATTGCAACGCAATATTAGAAGCCATTAAGTTTTGCTATTGTAAGGAACTAAGTAGAGAGTAAGAAAAAAATAAAGATCCTGACAGTTTATAGTGTCGCCATATTTGTTTCAATTTTCAATACCCTTTTTTTATATTACAATTTAAATTGCAGAAAAAAATCATGTTTCATAGCCACACAAATAGTGAGTGTGTGTCATTTCTCTATGTCCACGAGGTCTCGCCGCGTCAATTGTCTCCTTGGAGCGAATCCGTCCACTTAATTAAATAAACAGCTTTTATCGTTGAATGATTTCATGATTTATTCAATGAAAATATGCTCTCATAAAAAAATTAGTTAGATAGACATTAAATAGGTGTCTTTCTCTCACTCTCTCTCTCTCTGAAATGTATGTAGCTTGCTCGCGGGTCAGTAATGCAGACAATCTTTACATTCTAGATCGAGACGGAAAAAACAGTAAATGTGGTTTACAAAGACATTTTATGAAGTGTCTTCCCGTCATTACATTTGAAAGTAGAAACATATTTACTCAAAATTTAGGTAGTAACATATTTTTATTGCAAAGACTGAAATAGAGGTGAGAAGAATTATCATTTGTGAACATAAGAAAACTACTACAACTGTATCAACTGTTACGTTATAATGTTTAAATTTCTAAATGGTGCAAGATAATACAAAATTCCATGCGGAAAACGTCGTGGGCAGCAGATACGTATAGTTATAGGTGTGGGGCTATGCATGCTGATTTTTCATATACTGCATGGATGCGAACATGTAAGAATAATCTATCTATCTTACTATAATAAAACAGTACTTTTTCTGTCTGTCTGTACGCGATTTTGATGAAATTTTGTGTGTGAGTTCACGGGGATTCGAGGATGGTTTAGATTCACAATTGGATATTTTATCTCGATTCTGAGTTAAGAAAAACTAAAAAATACACGCTTTAAAAGCAAAAAAACTAAGCATTGTTGATAATTAGCCTCCATGGCAACGGGATTTTGCATTGTTGTTGCCTTCTGCGTAACCATGGGAAAGGTTTTTGGTAACGGCAGTGGCGTGCCCAAGAGGAGGGGTATGTATAATGAGAAGATACAAAATGCCCAGCGTAGAAATACTTACCGCCATATCCATATCTCACAAAAAGTACATTTGGGCAGGACAATGTCTGTCGGGTCCGCTAGAAAGATATATAGAGAGATAGAGATATAAATAGAAAGATAGAGAGAGTTATAGAGATATACATAGATAGATAGAGAATTAGAGAGATAAAGAGAGATGCTTAGTATACGTTTAAAAAATTACAAAAATAAATTGATTGAGGCATTGCAACGCATGCCGGGCATTATCTAGTTTAAATATAATTATTATTTAGAAAATCATTCATAGCAACTTAAGTTTAGCCTATTAACAGCCTTAATTCTAGTTAGGAATATAAATCAATTGTGTTTGTTAAAAAAAATTGCTTCATATTCTACTAACATGTGACAAAATGTTACACTATGCATCTAGATACGCCTAAAAATTTATCTGTTTTTAAAAAAATTTATTGCTAAAAGGAATCATTTTAAAATCGACAGGGTCTTATCTGTGTATTGATTACTATATATAGGCCTCACTCTTGAGTGAATATCAACACTATGATTAAAAATTTTCCTTCTATACCTACGCCATCAGCACGTAGTACGAAGGAAAATTCAGAACATACGTAATGTAGAGGGCAAAAAGTTGTTTCTTTTATTTTTTGGTGAAGGTGTTTTACTCCTTTAAGGAAGTCACATAGCGCGTGTTTCACGTAGAAAATGCTGAGCTCCAGAAATAATTTTCTTATAGAATTTTTGTGAGGAATGTAAAATAAATTACAATGACGGTGAAAAGGACGAAGTAACTTGTCTGAAGTTTGACAGTTTTCGGCTTAGTACCAGTGAAAATACATTTCCAAAATGTCACCTGCAAAGCTGCTCATGATCTTTTTTACGAGCGTAAACAATGTCGATAGAACAACAATGGCACATACTTAGGCGTATGATGAACTATCTGATGCATCCGTGCTTCGCTACGACAGACCACTGTCAGGACACTCTCCCACCGCTCATCATCGTACAAGCTCCTCCTCGTAGTACGCCACTGCCACGCCCCGAATGATGCAATAGCCGTTGTCAGGAGATGAGGAAGGCATGAACAATGAAATAGCCGTTGTCAGGAGATGAGGAAGGCATGAACAATGAAATAGCCGTTGTCAGGAGATGAGGAAGGCATGAACAATGAAATAGCCGTTGTCAGGAGATGAGGAAGGCATGAACAATGAAATAGCCGTTGTCAGGAGATGAGGAAAGCATTAGCAATGCAATAGCCGTTGTCAGGAGATGAGCAAAACATTGACAATGCAATAGCCGTTGTCAGGAGATGAGGAAAGCATTAACAAAGAAATGGCCGTTTTAAGGAGATGAAGAAAGCGTCAACAATGCAATAACAAAATTTCATCAAGAAGCATCGGAATTCAGCTACAAAGGATGGTATTTTCTCGAAATCTCCCCTTGTTTCGAAGGCTAAGTGGACTAAACTGAAGATTCGCATGAGTAACAAACGGGAAGCCTTACCTGTATATGCAGAAGATACGCAATGAGGAAGAAAGGAGTATCTTGAACGGGAGGCACTAGGGGTGGGCGGGGCTGGTCAGCTGCGAGCCAGCCCGCGGCGGCCAATAGCGGAGCCGCCTCAAAGCGCGCCTCTAGGTGGGGGCGGGGCAGGGGGCGGCAGGTGACAATGCAATTAAGCGCTGCTCACTCGCAGCCTCTGCTTCGTTCCGCCCCGGGCCGGGACTCAACCACCACCGAGCATCACTACCACCACCATGGCGGTCTGCTAGCCGCCGGTGGTGACACCACTTCGATCCTCCTTCTCCTACTTTCCCTTCGCTTTTTTATTCAAACTAATTAAAAAAAACCGAAAGTTTTTCATTTCGCGCTAGAAATCAACTGTTCAACGCGCCACAATTTATAAGTATATTCAACATCAGTACCTAACAGCTAATAAAACACCCACCGAGTACATTGCCCTGACAAGTATTTTTGAATTCACTACAATTTGTTTAGGAGATTTTATTGTTTTCGTAGCGATTCTCAAGCAGACTGAAATATTATACGAACCATTTAGCCAACTTCGTACCTGAAACGACGTAATCTCAAGCTTGAAGGATTGCAGTCGAATACAAATCAACCAATTTTTTTTACGTGAATGCGTCTCGTAAATCGAGACACAATTTTGAAAAGTTCCAGTCCCACGAAAGTAGATAATATTTTGAAACATTGTAAAATACTATCTGCGTTTAGTTGATTTGAATTGCGAAAAACATAAATGTAGAAAAAGAGTTAGCTCATCCGTCAATAATAACTTTTTTTTTAACGTTCGATTTCAGTCAGTGAACTTCGACAGTCCGTAACATACGCAAACGTTAAGCAATTTTAACGTAATAAAACTCATTTTGTGGAGAATAAAGTGAACTTTTTAATAAAATACGTTTAGACTATGTAACATTTCTGTAACATAGTGGCACATGTAAGTGCATTAATGTGAGAAGGTCGAGGGAAATGAATTCATACAAGCATTATTTGAGGAAACCATGACTAGAAGTACCTAACATCAGCTCATGAAAATTCCAAAACGGCGCCACTTGCCGATGCTGAAAGAAGCGGATAGTATTGCAAGAGCAAGACACTTATACGCGAAGATACCAGCCGGTCTAGCCCCAGTGCAGAAATACGACGGCTCCTCCAAACATTGACGTGAGTGATTGTGTTATTGTAATTAATATAAGTAATTTAAATTACAAACTGTCTTTCAACAATCAAATTTTCAGACAAATTTAAGCTAAAAAAAATCGTTTCTGTGTCCCGACACAGCCTATCACATTTTTAAAAAAAATAATGTATTGATTTGATTATCTTATTTTAAGTGGAATAATCTTTAGACAATTCTGGATAAGGCCAAATCTTAAATGAAACACGAATTATATAAAGAATTAAAATCACTATTGTACGTTAAGCACCTAAATGTGTGCAGAAATTTAAAACCTTGCGAAACTCTAAAATAATAAAGAAAAGTAGAATTTTTTGTAAATTGGCTAGTAAAATTTTAACTTGTAAAATATTTTTTTTAAAAATAAAACTGTATGCAAAAAATATAAATTTATTATTCTCCTTCGCGTTGCTAGGGAATATAATTTTTTTTTTAAATCTATTTGTATGTTTATCATAAAATTGATGACTTCAGTACAGTTTTTTAATGGAAAACATTTTTTATGACTTTTTAAAAAGTAAAATAACAGGACAATATATGCATTTTTAATAGCAAAGTAAAAAAAATATATGTTTGCCGCAATTATATAAGAAGAATTTACTTGTTTGAATTGGTAAAATATGGTTGTGCTGTTTGCGATGTTCGTCTCGGCGCTCATCAACTACGGGACGTGCAGCAAGTCGCTGATGGAAGTCGCCCAGCCAAGCGGCGCGCTGTGCCAGGGCCAGCGGGGAGGGCCATTGCCGCGAATATGAGGTTACCTGCGAAGAGCCCGTCGGGCGAAGTGAAGAGGCCTCTGTATTCAGTTTCTTGTCTGCGGCGACGTATTTTTAATCCCCTCGCCTTTCTGCGGGCGCGCTGTCACCGCGCATTTGCGTCCGCCCCCAAATACACTCTGAACACCCCCTTACCGCTCTCCCCCGCGGCCGGCGGGAGTGAAGCGTCCCCCCCGCGCAGGGGAAGTTTGCGGGAAGAAAAAAAGAAAGAACATATCTTTAAAAAATATGACGAAAATTTTATGTGAAGGTATTTTTATACCACTCTAGGGCCCGCACAATTTCAAATTCCATTTTCAGGGACACATATCTTCTTGCTCTTCGCCCTCTTTTCTTATCCGTCTCTTCTTCTTCTTCTCCCCCCGCCCCCTTCCCATACACATGCCGTGCACTTTGCCGCTCGTGCTCTCCCGAGCCCACACCTAACCACAAAACACGAGCATCGTCTTACAAGGTTCCCCCCCTCCGCGCCACTGGCCTAGGCTTCCCAGGCCGCACAATGGCGGTGGGTCGGCGACAACCTCCATCAATACCCGCCACGCCGCAACAGCAGCCCCGGGCGGTGACGGAGCTGCAACAATGGCCCGCCGGCCTGCGCACCACGTGTGGCTGCAAGTAGACTCCTCGTGGTGTTCCGGGCGCAGGGGCGGTCCGCCGGCTCCCGGCTGAGGTTACTGATGGTGGTTACCTGCTTCCATTCTGCTGGAGCGTATTTTAAAACACGAGCGTCAAGATTCCCACTATTTGCTTCATCAATTCCAAGTTTATTTCTATGACTTTTCCATGGATACAATTTTTCTTGTGTATTATATAAGTTTTATCTCCCTTCTTCCCCCTTTTCTTATTTTAATTATATGTCACTTTTTACATCTTTATTTCGTCTTCATGAAGCTTCTCGCCATATTTCAAAGTTATAAAATACTTTTTGATGTTTAAACATCTTAGATATCGGTATACGACATATAACAGGAGTAATTACGTGCATGTTCTTTATAGTCTGACACAAAATATATCTGAAGAAACTTTGGCTCATTTTCAGGCAGCAGCGAACCTATAAGATGGCAAACCTGACCCGTGAATGAAACGGAAGTCGAATGGACGGAAATGTGTAATCCACGGTGCCAAATTCGTCAATATGGCAGGTCCACGTATGTATAGTGACATAAACCTGTATATAATCACTTTCGTAAACATAAGGGGATATACCATACGTTTTTGATTGCCAAATGAATCTTTATGATAGTGTTATTACGCTGGAAAACATTTGGTAAACTTAAATATTCATAGTAAATAATAATCACAAGTTTTAAAATACTAAAGTAAACTGGCATTACAATGATTATAATACATATACTCCTTGCAGAATCCCAAAAGGCTTGTTAGCACAGCGATAGCGAGCACGCTCACGAGCTAATGTTTGACATGGTTCAAACCTCGTCACTGAAAAAAATATATTGACTTTTATTTATAACGTAATAATATATTATAGTAATCATGTAAAATTATGTAATAATGTTGAATCAGTTCAATAATAATAAGGTTTGTTTGTAGGAAATATTTACAGACTGATTCCAGTCGTTTAAGAATAAATAAATATACAAATATATATTTAGTGTTATAATATGTATAAAAAATGTTATATGTTAATATTTTAGTAATGACATAGAATTTAAAACTTATAATTTGTGCGAAAACTTAATTTATTGTCTGTTGGATCTATTTTAACAAGAAATGCAATATTTTAATAAAATTCCTTGTCGACAAACAATTTCAAACACGGGATTTAGGGTTCTTTGAAGTCTTTTTCGATTTTATCGGAGCCATTTCAAATGTTTAATATTTCCCTCTATTTCTTGCTTCTATCTGCGCATGATTGTAGCAAGCAACGTTTTAGCTAACGAATTCTAGCGGCGGGCAAGAAAGTGCATGTGTGATTTGGGTCCAGAAATGTTGTTTGCTAGGGCAGGGAAAATTGTATTTGTCAGTATATTTAACACGATCATTATTATTTTTAAGAATTCTAAGTTATTTTTTGTGTCCAAAGTTTCGTATTATGAGTTTATTTGCAACATGAGCAACATAAGAACACAGGAATTTGCTCGTTACCGAGGTTAGATGTTTACACATCACTGGCGAGAACTGAAACACTCGCAAACAAATTTTTTTCTCTGCTTAGTCCATGACTGACTGTCGTTCAACAAACCAATACAAAAAAAAAAAATATTTCTGTGGTCTCTCTTTAAGTTCTGTGAGTCCACAGACCACTTCACCTTTTCGAAAACTATCTCACTCTCATACACTTTACTTTCTAGGAGCATATAACATTCCAAGTCACAGAAATCCATAATAGTTTTTTTTTCTTTATTTTTAATTCTTGAGTTTAAACTACAGTTGATCTTAGTAACACGTCTGCAAGCCCTGTTAAATTGCTCTCGGCGAGTTACCCTCAGCATAATGTTAACATTGTTTTTACCGCATCTACAATGACATTTACATTTTATAAACTATAGATTTTATATAACCAATTTATCATTTTAAGCTAATGTTTAGATACTGTGGAATAACACATAATGTTTGTAAACATAGTTCAAGTCTCAAACCGAAATTATAATATTGGACAGAATATTGCTTATATGAGTAAAATCTTGCAAACACGTGGATAAATAATTACACCCAAAAATCGAAAGGAAAAAAAACAAGAATGTTATCCATTTGACCTATGTTGGTTTGCTGCTGGTCTAAGAGGCAGAACTTCATTACTTTATTTAGTTTCTTACGAGAAGAACAATGTGGGATATGTGTGAAACTTTTACTGTATGTATTGAGTTATGTGTATTAATTTTAGTTAATGTATTAGCTACTTGGGCTGTTAGGCAAACGAAGCCAGGGCGGATGTTGTCGAGATGACTGAGTGTGTACAGAGTCAATAGTTTATCCGCGGGAGCCTGAAGTCACCGGACAACAGGAAATGTACCATGAACCAGTAGCGGAACTTGGGCAAATAACACACAGCCTCTTGGCCTGGAAGTACAAACATGTGAGCAACCATGTTCACAGGACCAGGGCAGGAACTGACCTCCCGGTCACGAGGTTTTTACAACGTGACCCCCGGTCACAGGGTTGAGACCGAGTAGGAGTAAAGGCAGAGGAAGCTATCGGGGTCTAGAGAGTCGTTCGTAGAAGCTGGAGGAGAACAGTCGTAAAGTAGGGACCAAGCAGGGTCCGAGCGCTTGGCAGGAAGCGCGATGATTAGTTAAAGTCTTCAGAATACTGGAAGCAGTTAAGGTAGAGACTTCGCAACCGCCATGGCTTGGCTGACATTAGCAAGCTTAATAATGAATTAAGAAGTTTATGATTTTTGTAAGATAACAACGATGCAGAGTATAATAAAAGAGAACATAGTATTACAGGAGTTAAGTTATTGCTTAAAACTTCACTCGCTTACCCGCAACATCGCTGCCTAATAGAAATCCTCACCGCTCGGATACAACAAATGATGATCCATCAGACAAGTCTCTTTCAGGCTGGTATAAAATGGTATTTAAGGGTCTCAAAGGTTAAATTTTATCGACTTTAGGCAATTTACCATAATGATACTTCTGTTTCGACAATAGGAGTACAATAACGACAAATTTTTCAGTTGTTTAGTTATAATTTTGCTGTGTAAGTAGATATTAAATCAATTTTAGTTATCAATTGTTTACTCATTTTTGGGTCTCGTTCACAATCGACAATTGACAAGGGCAACGTGTATTGTAGTTGAAGGAGCAGTCGGTAGAGTGGATGTGGAACGTGGAGACCCAGCAAAGAGCATCGGCGTGGCAGCAGATGGAAGATAATGCTTGAGGAAAAGTGTCAGCACTTTTCCAAACATTTCACATTATAAGTTTTGTAATTACCGTTGTAGTGAACTTAGCTAAAAAATGTTTTTCTAAGATGAGCACGTCTATTTTGTGTCGGTAACGTAAAACGGTTTGAAACGAAAAATAATTTTGGCGCTCCGGCTTACTTCAAAGTAAACGAAATTATATCAAGAAAAAATTACGTTGTTGCCATTTAACCATGAAACGTTTCAAGTATGTCAAGATATACAACTAAATGGGATATTGTAATAAAAAAAAGTACCCAAGACGCCATTTAGATAGATGTGAGAAAAATGTGAAATTCTTATTTTCAAGAAAACTGTGGGCTTTTTTTTTATATCAACCTGTCAAGTATACAGTTCAACACCAATATATATATATATATATATATATATATATATTTCTTTTCATCCTAACAGTTTTCTTTAAAACCAGGTATTGTTTTCACATTTTTCCTGTCAACTTTCTAAATTGTTATAAGGTGATTTTTTTTTATATAATCGTACATTTATTTCTTCGTGTGTTTGTGTATGCGTGAATAATTCAGTTTTTTTTTAACAATGTAGTGAAGGTACGACATTGCTAGTTTGCAATGTATGTGATAGAGATGATCTTGTCTTGTTTTCTGTGTGTGTATTTGTGCATTCATCTTTTGTTTCTCCGTTCTTCGTGTTTTTTTTTTCTATGACGCACGGTATAAATTAGCAATAATGCCGTGTATCCATCACAATGTTTTTAAATAAGTCTTCCCCATTTCGAGAATCATTAAAAGAACGTAAATAAATAGAGACCTGCAAAATTCGCGGTTTATATGGCCTTCAGGATAGATTGCACATACCCCTGTACACTCGGGCAAAATAACGCAAGTTCATTGGCTGCCGACTTGTAAGTCGTCTCAGCTGGTTTGTCTGTGATTCGATCCTTCTTTGGTTGAGGGTTTATCACTGGTTGAGATTCGTCCAGATGAACAGTAAGCCAATAGCAAAATTATCCAAGAGGTATGTGTGCTTGAATTCTAGCCTATCACCGAATGAATCCGCGAATTTTGCAGGTCTCTATAAAATAAGTGATGTTTGTAGGCGGTCTCGGTGAACGGATGGTAATTTTGAAAGGCGGATGCCAAGGACGGGCTAAAAGTGCGACCCGAGTGTCTTCGGGACACAGTACGAGGCACGGCGCTCAAGACAAGAGGCACTGCCTCGTGGGGGGAGGAGGGGGGAGGCTGATCCCCCGCCGTGAAGACCAGACCGGCAGGGGGGAGGGGGCAGGGAAACACCCTTACAGCACTCCAGGGCCCACTAGCGGAGGTATCAGCCGTCGGCCGCTGATGTCGTCGGCGTAATGGCGTTATGGAAAGGAGCGACCCTTCGCCCCAGGCCAAGGTAGGGGAAGGGGGCTGGTCTCCTTGCGGAGTGAGGGGAGGGAGAGGTAACTTCCCCGAAGGATAAGTCAAGACTTATCAGGTCCGCGACGTGTAAAAAAAGTTTAAAGGGGAGACTCTAAAATGGGCCTTGCCGGAGGCGTGCTCCCGCACTGCAAAAGGGGCAGAACTGATATCCATTGAATTATTGATAAACAAGAATAACTCTCAGGGGACATTTTTTTTTCCTCGCTGATGTAGATTTTATGGTAATAGAAGTGCAATAAATATTGCAATAATGGACGCCCCCAAAGATATATTTATCCTCCTGTTATTCGGCCAGACTCACGCTGGTGATCCAAACGATATAGCGTGATGCGAAAATCTTTTTGAAATGCCAGCACCTCCTTCGCCTGTTTGCAATTTAACGAGAGAGAAGCTTAGCACAGCTTCCAGATTTAAGGATATTCCGCTCAAAATGTTTATTTCGCAACGCAAAACAACCATGATTTTCCAAACCACTACGACCAAAACAGTCGTAAACGAAATTACACTACACCATTTAAATACATGACATAAAAAGTTTTAAATGACAATTCTTGTGTGCATTACACTTTATGTTAAGTTACTTTACCATCTGAAACCAACAGATTTTACTCACGTTAATACAATTATTTTGTTTCAAAAAATATCAGTCTGATTAAAATTCTTATTTTCCGATGCACTAAATATGATAGCTAACCTAAGTATATATGTATTTCAGACAATTAAGTTGAAAATCATTTCCGCTGACTACCTTAAACAGTATTTAATATTTTTGAATTTTAAGTTTGTTTACTACATAATATTCCCAGCATGAGTAACTATTAAAACTTTACTGAATCATTATTTTTCCAATGATTGTAAAATTTCATTCGATACCAAGTTTCATGTCCAATTTGGTCAATTCACGGCTTCTTTTTTCCCATTTTTTCCTGTGTATAACAACCAGCAAATTGCAACCTGCAAATTGATGGACCACGAGTACTAACTCCCGCGAGTGTTACACGTACTTGTTTGTATGTCTATGACCTATTTTTTCTTTTATAAAAATGTATGTGCCCTTTTTGCACTCCATTAGGAATGGAATTTCTTAGTAATATGTGACCTATATGTTGATCAAGGTTATGAGCTAGGTGTGTGCCAAATCTCATCGAAATCTGTTTTGCGGTTGGGGCGTTATTGAGTAACAAACGTACACACTCACAAAATTTCACATTTATAGTATTATTGTGATGACCTGATACAATATTTACTCCTTCATGTAAAATTCGCGGTAAGATCAGAGGAAATCACTTTTATATCGGTGAACTTCCGTTACTCAAACTAACTATGGAAGGAATGGCGGACGTATCCATAACCCCCAAACTAAAACAAAAGAAATATCTACTCCAGGCAATACACAAGCTTTCAATTTATTGAGTAAAACGTAGTTAGTTTATTTTTTTACATATTTTTAGTGCTATTTTATAAGTAAACTTAAGTTTATGTTACGAGAGAAATGCGTCAAAATAGTTTCTTGGTGATATTATTTTGCTATTTTTTTTTTGTTTATATATGTATATTATTTTTAAAGGTTATATTATTTATGTTGTGCATAATATACATTATATATAAATATATATTTATTGATTATGTAGTGGTATTAGTTGTTTTTGAATGTTCGGACTCGCCATTAACCTTAGTGGTAAACCACTCCCCCTTCAGCCCCGGGAAGCCTTCATTTCACAGACGAGAGAGCCACTCCCGAAGTTCCCCGAAGTTCATGCTCGCTTTTTTACTTCCGTTCCGGTGTGGCATTAAATTTTGCGGTTGATTAGGATAGGTTAGCTACATTATAAATACTTTAAAACATTGTGGATGTTTGGTTATATTAGGTAAGTATAGCTACATTAAAAAAAATGTAAAATCATTTTATGGTTGCTTAGCTTTTTAATACGTAGCTATCCAGGGCTAGGAAACCGTTTACATGATTTCACAGTATCTTTAATGTAGCTATCCTAACCAAATCAAACATCCACAATGTTTTAAAGTATTTATAATGTAGCTAACCTAACCTAATTGACCATTAGTTATCATGAGTTACAATGAACAAAAAAAATGTCGAAAATGCACGATCGGGCGTTTGGATCTTTCGTCTGTGAAAAGAAGGCTTCCCTACAATCCCTCGGTCGTGCGCCCCTCCCATCACTCGAGGCTGGCTCCGCCACTGTTGTGGAGTCTCGCTGAAGCCGAGCTGCAGATTTACCAGATTTGCAATGAATTCGCGCGCGACCACTCAGTGCTACTACAATAGCAGGCTGCCAGAGCGACAGTTCATTGTAAACGTTTTGACGTGATAACGTCTTGTAAATCGATGAACGCCGGCTGCACGCACGAAAAAGCATGACTCATTGTCACGTTCCTACCTGAGCCGAGCGTGCAAGCGAGAGCGCGGAACAAGCGATATAGAGGCACGATCGGCTTGTGACGCATCTATCTCTCTTCCACTCCATCGGCCGATGTGTCCGAGTAGAAGAGAGACAGCGGCAGCACACAACATACACGTGAACTGTTTTGTCAACTGTTTTTAAAGTGAAGTGAAAAGTTAATGTGGTTTCCATTGTTTATTACAGCAACAATTGCGGCAAAAAAGGTAATTAATTCTTGCATTTTAAGAATTTAATTAGCGATATAATCTCATATATTTGTTCTTTGATTATTAAATAAATTAACATCGGTCGGCGAGTGCAGTAATAATAGGTTATGTTACAATCTTGGCTAAAAACTTATTATCTCATATAAACGATCGTATAAAAAGTAAACTGCATTCTATTATACATTCCATGGTACAAAAATTTAAGTTCGTATAAAATATAATTCAAAATTAGTAATCACGCACCAATTATCGTATGCGTGACAATAAATATTCATTATTGTTTCCAAGAACGTATTCTATAAATGCAAAAATAACCATAGAAAAGTTTTGTACAAATTTACAATTCATTTACTCTGTAGTGACACAATCTATTTCTTGGAAACTGGTTTGCAAAGGAATCTTTTGTAAAAGTACAAAAGCAATGTTTATGTGTGCCGGGACGCAGGGGCAAATACAGGAATTTCAAGAAGGAAGGGGAAGGGGTCATTTTGAAAAGAAATTTGAACACGTGTATTAAATAAACCTTCCATTACCGTTGACACCAACACACGGACACATGGGCTATACAGTAGTGATGTGGCTCCCCACACAGTTGAAACTGCAGCTGTTGTTACAGTTCATCGTGCATCTCGTTAAATAATATCCCGTCATCTCTGATATTTCACAAAAAAAAAAAATCATAACTTCTTTCGTGGGGGGAACACATCCCCCGTATCACCACCCCCTCCCCCAAGAGTCCGCCACTGCCGTGACGTAATTCCGCCGGGGAGCCATCCCAGCCGCCACCTCGCAGTAACGACGCCTCGCGTATATTTCACCTCCGCCGACAGATCGGCTTACCCGACACTTCCACGCCCCTCCAGGGAGGTCTTCCTGCTGGGGGGAGGGGGGGGGTGAAGACCTGGAGACACGCCGACAGCAGCCATCCATAAAGATCGTCTTTCAATATTATGATGCGAGCCCTCCACCCCTCTCGATCAGCGACAAGCCTCCAGTCGAGTCTGTAACTCCTCCGGCTGAGGTGAATCAGTCTGGGAGGGAGGACTGTGTATGACCTTTGAATATATTTTATATTGTATAGAAGTCGCCAGCCCAGGTTAAAATTTCTAATGCGGTTTGAGGTAGTTGGTTAATTCACCGCCGCAATCGCCACCCTCTCTAGGGCATCGACTTGTGGTGGTCCCTAGCGGACAAGTGTCGAACTCTTCAAACACCCCTTCCCCACCCTCCCTCAAACACGCGTTGTCCTCCATCCACCCTCTACCCCACCCGTCATCGCTACAGTTTTGTGACGCACAAACTCCCGTTGAACGACCTTGAGCTGCAGTGTATGTTTCGCCAGGGCGAGCATTTCACAGTTCCTTCCTCTGATTTTGGTTACGGGTGCGATGCGGTTGAGTGTATTCGTTCTGTAAGCGGTGTTCTTAGTTTTCGAGGAACGATGGCAAATTTCAGAATGGGCCAGAAATGTGAGTACACTGGTTGTTTTAATACGAGAAACAGTACCACGGGTATATCTATGTTCAGTTTCCCAGTGGCCTGCGCCAGTCATGACCAACTGGTTTCCCACGGCTTCGTTCAGCGCGGCCCGTCCAGACACTATCCCAACATAGAGATAGCGTTATTAGGTTTGCTGTTTAGGTTTAGCTGTCTCTGCTTGCATATATCTATGACAATAAAACTATTAGAGGTAAAATGTTCATACATCGGGTAAAATGGTGAAAGTGTATTGTAAATAGCTATATCTGTTGTTGAGAACTCAAATATATATATATATATATATATATATATATATATATATATCTTTATATATATATTTCTTGTGTGCGTGTGTATGTCACTGAACTCCTTATAGACGGCTGGACCGATTTTGATGAAATTTTGTGTGTGAGTTCACGGGGATTCGAGGATGGTTTAGATTCACAATTGGATATTTTATCTCGATTCTGAGTTAAGAAAAACTAAAAAAAAAACACGCTTTAAAAGCAAAAATTGCAACGGATTATTAGAAGCCATTAAGTTTTGCTATTGTAAGCAACTAAGTAGAGAGTAAGAAAAAAATAAAGATCCTGACAGTTTATAGCGTCGCCATATTTGTTTCAATTTTCAATACCCTTTTTGTATATTACAATTTAAATTGCAGGAAAAAAATCATGTTTCATAGCCACACAAATAGTGAGGATGATTTAGATTCACAATTGGATATTTTATCTCGATTCTGAGTTAATAAAAACTAAAAAAACACGCTTTAAAAGCAAAAATTGCAACGCATCATTAGAAGCCATTAAGTTTTGCTATTGTAAGGAACTAAGTAGAGAGTAAGAAAAAAATAAAGATCCTGACAGTTTATAGTGTCGCCATATTTGTTTCAATTTTCAATACCCTTTTTGTATATTACAATTTAAATTGCAGAAAAAAATCATGTTTCATAGCATCACAAATAGTGAGTGTGTGTCATTTCTCTATAAAATTATTTGTGTAGTTTATTGATTCCATAACGAATTTTTTCAATCATTTTTAATAAAAATTATTCATTTTTTAAGTAAAAAAACTATTTAAAATAAAACTATAAAAAAAGTAAAAAAAATTCTATTAAAAATTATTTACTTTGGAAAAAATTATTCATTTAAAAAGTTATCAAGCAAAAAAATAATTTTTTATCAAATTTACACGTGAGTTTTATAACAACCAACCTAACCTAAAAATTATTTGGTAGCTTATTGACTTCATAACATATTTTTCAATTGTTTTTAATAAAAATTAGAATTTTATAACGTGAGTTTTATAACAACCAAGCATTTTTCAATTGTTTTCAATAAAAATTAGAAAATGTTTATTTAACTAATTTTTCATTTATAAGTAGTGGTTAATTTTGGAATGTTTTACATTCGATCCGGTAGACTGCGCTACCATCGCAGCATCAAATATTAAATATTATTCTATTTTAATTTCAGTTTGTCCCGACAGTTGGTACTGCGATCAAATTGAGAAAAATATTTGTAATTTTGTGTTATTATTGTGTTCGTTTAAGTCGTGTGCTAATTAAAATATTAACTATGAATATAAATTGATGTTTGAAGAGTTATGAAGTGTTCCTAAAAAACGATACTTTTTGCAAATTTAGGGTGGAATCGAAGTAAGTATATATTTTGTATAAATTTTGTATAAATATAAATACACGTGAGTTTTATAACAACCAACCTAACCTAAAAATTTATTTGTGTAGCTCATTAATTTCATAATAAATTTTTTAAATTGTTTTTATTATTTATGTTTTAAATAAAAATAATTATTAAAAAATTAGAAAAAAATTCTATTAAAAATTACATACTTTGAAAATATTATTCATTTTTAAAATTTATTGACTTCATAACATATTTTTGAATTGTTTTTAATACAAATTAGAAAATGTTTATTTAACTAATTTTTCATTTATAAGTAGTTGTTAATTTTGGAATGTTTTACATTCGATTCAGTAGACTGCGCTACCATCGCAGCATCAAATATTAAATATTATTCTATTTTAATTTCAGTTTGTCCCGACAGTTGGTACTGCGATCAAATTGAGAAAAATATTTGTAATTTTGTGTTATTATTGTGTTCGTTTAAGTCGTGTGCTAATTAAAATATTAACTATGAATATAAATTGATGTTTGAAGAGTTTTGAAGTGTTCCTAAAAAACGATTCTTTTTGCGAATTTAGGGTGGAATCGAAGTAAGTATATATTTTGTATAAATTTGTATAAATATAAATACACGTGAGTTTTATAACAACCAACCTAACCTAAAAATTTATTTGTGTAGCTCATTAATTTCATAATAAATTTTTTAAATTGTTTTTATTATTCATGTTTTAAATAAAAATAATTATTAACAAATTAGGAAAAAATTATATTAAAAATTACATACTAGAAAATATTATTCATTTTTAAAATTTATTGACTTCATAACATATTTTTGAATTGTTTTTAATAAAAATTAGAAAATGTTTATTTAACTAATTTTTCATTTATAAGTAGTTGTTAATTTTGGAATGTTTTACATTCGATTCGGTAGACTGCGCTACCATCGCAGCATCAAATATTAAATATTATTCTATTTTAATTTCAGTTTGTCCCGACAGTTGGTACTGCGATCAAATTGAGAAAAATATTTGTAATTTTGTGTTATTATTGTGTTCGTTTAAGTCGTGTGCTAATTAAAATATTAACTATGAATATAAATTGATGTTTGAAGAGTTTTGAAGTGTTCCTAAAAAACGATACTTTTTGCGAATTTAGGGTGGAATCGAAGTAAGTATATATTTTGTATAAATTTTGTATAAATATAAATACACGTGAGTTTTATAACAACCAACCTAACCTAAAAATTTATTTGTGTAGCTCATTAATTTCATAATAAATTTTTTAAATTGTTTTTATTATTCATGTTTTAAATAAAAATAATTATTAACAAATTAGGAAAAAATTATATTAAAAATTACATACTAGAAAATATTATTCATTTTTAAAATTTATTGACTTCATAACATATTTTTGAATTGTTTTTAATACAAATTAGAAAATGTTTATTTAACTAATTTTTCATTTATAAGTAGTTGTTAATTTTGGAATGTTTTACATTCGATTCAGTAGACTGCGCTACCATCGCAGCATCAAATATTAAATATTATTCTATTTTAATTTCAGTTTGTCCCGACAGTTGGTACTGCGATCAAATTGAGAAAAATATTTGTAATTTTGTGTTATTATTGTGTTCGTTTAAGTCGTGTGCTAATTAAAATATTAACTATGAATATAAATTGATGTTTGAAGAGTTTTGAAGTGTTCCTAAAAAACGATACTTTTTGCGAATTTAGGGTGGAATCGAAGTAAGTATATATTTTGTATAAATTTTGTATAAATATAAATACACGTGAGTTTTATAACAACCAACCTAACCTAAAAATTTATTTGTGTAGCTCATTAATTTCATAATAAATTTTTTTAATTGTTTTTATTATTCATGTTTTAAATAAAAATAATTATTAACAAATTAGGAAAAAATTATATTAAAAATTACATACTAGAAAATATTATTCATTTTTAAAATTTATTGACTTCATAACATATTTTTGAATTGTTTTTAATAAAAATTAGAAAATGTTTATTTAACTAATTTTTCATTTATAAGTAGTTGTTAATTTTGGAATGTTTTACATTCGATTCGGTAGACTGCGCTACCATCGCAGCATCAAATATTAAATATTATTCTATTTTAATTTCAGTTTGTCCCGACAGTTGGTGCTGCGATCAAATTGAGAAAAATATTTGTAATTTTGTGTTATTATTGTCTTCGTTTAAGTCGTGTGCTAATTAAAATATTAACTATGAATATAAATTGATGTTTGAAGAGTTTTGAAGTGTTCCTAAAAAACGATACTTTTTGCGAATTTAGGGTGGAATCGAAGTAAGTATATATTTTGTATAAATTTTGTATAAATATAAATACACGTGAGTTTTATAACAACCAACCTAACCTAAAAATTTATTTGTGTAGCTCATTAATTTCATAATAAATTTTTTAAATTGTTTTTATTATTTATGTTTTAAATAAAAATAATTATTAAAAAATTAGAAAAAAATTCTATTAAAAATTACATACTTTGAAAATATTATTCATTTTTAAAATTTATTGACTTCATAACATATTTTTGAATTGTTTTTAATACAAATTAGAAAATGTTTATTTAACTAATTTTTCATTTATAAGTAGTTGTTAATTTTGGAATGTTTTACATTCGATTCAGTAGACTGCGCTACCATCGCAGCATCAAATATTAAATATTATTCTATTTTAATTTCAGTTTGTCCCGACAGTTGGTACTGCGATCAAATTGAGAAAAATATTTGTAATTTTGTGTTATTATTGTGTTCGTTTAAGTCGTGTGCTAATTAAAATATTAACTATGAATATAAATTGATGTTTGAAGAGTTATGAAGGGTTCCTAAAAAACGATACTTTTTGCGAATTTAGGGTGGAATCGAAGTATATATTTTGTATAAATTTTGTATAAATATAAATACACGTGAGTTTTATAACAACCAACCTAACCTAAAAATTTATTTGTGTAGCTCATTAATTTCATAATAAATTTTTTAAATTGTTTTTATTATTTATGTTTTAAATAAAAATAATTATTAAAAAATTAGAAAAAAATTCTATTAAAAATTACATACTTTGAAAATATTATTCATTTTTAAAATTTATTGACTTCATAACATATTTTTGAATTGTTTTTAATAATAATTAGAAAATGTTTATTTAACTAATTTTTCATTTATAAGTAGTTGTTAATTTTGGAATGTTTTACATTCGATTCAGTAGACTGCGCTACCATCGCAGCATCAAATATTAAATATTATTCTATTTTAATTTCAGTTTGTCCCGACAGTTGGTACTGCGATCAAATTGAGAAAAATATTTGTAATTTTGTGTTATTATTGTGTTCGTTTAAATCGTGTGCTAATTAAAATATTAACTATGAATATAAATTGATGTTTGAAGAGTTTTGAAGTGTTCCTAAAAAACGATACTTTTTGCGAATTTAGGGTGGAATCGAAGTAAGTATATATTTTGTATAAATTTTGTATAAATATAAATACACGTGAGTTTTATAACAACCAACCTATCCTAAAAATTATTTGGTACCTTATTGACTTTATAACATATTTTTCAATTGTTTTTAATAAAAATTAGAATTTTATAACGTGAGTTTTATAACAACCAACATAACCTAATAATTATTTGGTAGCTTATTGACTTCATAACATATTTTTCAATTGTTTTTAATAAAAATTAGAATTTTATAACGTGAGTTAAAACAGCCAACCTATCCTAAAAATTTATTTGTGTAGCTCATTAATTTCATAATAAATATTTAAATTGTTTTTTATTCGTGTTTTAAATAAAAATATTTATTAAAAAATTAGAAAAAATTCTATTAAAAATTACACACTTTAAATCGTTTTCGGTGATAATTAAAAATTTTATTTTCAATAAATAACTCATATTCGTTGTGAATTACTTGAGTTTATTTCGTATAAATTTGTTAACAACCAACCTAACCTAAAAATTATTTGTGTAGTTTATTGACTTCATAACATATTTTTTCAATTGTTTTTAGTAAAAATTAGAATTTTATAACGTGAGTTTTATAACAACCAACCTAACCTAAAAATTTATTTGTGTAGGTCATTAATTTCATAATAAATTTTTTAAATTGTTTTTTATTCGTGTTTTAAATAAAAATAATTATTAACAAATTAGAAAAATTCTATTAAAAATTACATGCATTAGATCGTTTTCGGTGATAATTAAAAATTTTATTTTCAATAAATAACTCATATTCGTTGTGGATTACTTGAGTTTATTTCGTATAAATTTGTTAACAACCACCCTAATATAAAAATTATTTGTGTAGTTTATTAATTCCATAACGAATTTTTTCAATCATTTTTAGTAAAAATTATTCATTTTTTAAATAAAAAACTATTTAAAATAAAACTATAAAAAATTTGAAAATAATTCTATTAAAAATTATTTACTTTGGAAAAAATTATTTATTTTAAAAGTTATCAAGCAAAAAAATAAAATTACATGTTTTTATATCTAAAATTTGTTACAATAATTTTTTTTGTTAATTAATTAAAATTTCATTCTCAATAAAAAAAACTCACATTCGTTGCATATTATTTTACAGTATTTTTTATTTATTTTTTTTTTTTTTCAGAAAAATGCCACGTCTTCGAGGAAGAGCCAGAAATATTGGTCGACGTACTCCGAACGCGCAATTGGTCCATGATCGTCGAATAAATAGAACAGATGAAGAACACTCGGCGGATAATGCAAATCTGAGAGATCAAGTTGCATCTACACGTGCGAATGAAAATTCAGTACAACGCACTCGACGTCTTCGTGCTAATGCAGTAAGACAACGAGAGGCACGTCAACAAGGGACGGATGCACATAGAGAACGTAACCAACGCCGGATGCAAAATGATCGAGCATTGACAAGAGCATCACTCAATCGCCTTGCGTTTGAATATGATCCTGAAATCAACTATTCGTCACATGCATTAATCTCCATTGGTAGTATGGACAAAAAGTGTCAACATTGTCATGCTTTCAAGTACAAAGGTGAATCAGCTGGTTTATGTTGCGCATCTGGAAAAATTTCACTGCCATCGCTAAATCCACCGCCGGAACCTTTAAAAACACTTTTAGCTGGCACCACATCTCAATCGAAATTGTTTTTGCGAAAAATTCGTAAATTCAATTCATGCTTCCAAATGACATCATTTGGAGCAACAAAAATTGTTCATAATGAAGATGGTCGTAATTTCGAATCTACATTCAAAATTCAAGGTCAAGTGTACCACCAAATTGGTTCATTGCTCCCAATGCCTGATGCCGATCCAAAATTTTTACAAATTTATTTTATGGGCAATGAGGAGCAACAATCACGCACACGCTGCGCTTACAACTATATAGAGCAGATGGAGGAACGAGAAATTGTGGACATTTTGGAAACGTTTTTGCAAAACCATAACCAGTTGTTGCAATTGTTCAAGACTTTTCTAGCAGACTGCAAAACGACAACTACGCCATTATTATTAAAGCAGACAAAGTGCCCTACGGAGAGCACGCAGGCACATATAATGTTCCAACTATTAATGAAGTTGCAGTTGTTATGGCTGGTGACCCATGTGAACGTCGGGACATTTGCATTCAACGCAGAGATAATACGATGCAAATAATTCAAGACAATCATCGTTCTTACGATGCATTGCAGTATCCGTTGATATTTTGGGAAGGAGAAGATGGATACCATTTAAGTATTAAACAAAGGAATCCAACTACAGGTACAACTTATAGACTATCTTACAGATTTTTTTTTTTTCAAATAATTTCTGTATGTCTCATATATATATTTATTTGCAGGTGAAGAACTGATCAAGAAAGTTAGTGCTATGAACTTCTACGCATATCGATTGATGATTCGTGCTAATGAAGACAATACCATTCTCCGATGCAGACAGCTATTTCATCAGTATATTGTCGATATGTACGTAAAAATCGAAAGTGAGAGATTACGATACATAAAATTTAATCAAACAAAACTTCGTGCTGAGGAGTACATTCATTTGCGTGACGCCGTTATTGGTAACGTAGATGCATCTAATGACATCAACAACATCGGTAGCGCATATATTCTCCCATCATCATACATTGGTAGTCCGCGTCATATGCAAGAGTATATTCAAGACGCCATGACTTACGTACGTGCATATGGCCGACCAGATCTTTTTATCACATTTACGTGTAATCCAAACTGGGATGAAATTCAAAGTTTGTTGTTGCCAGGTCAAACATCGATGCATCGCCATGATATCACTGCACGTGTTTTTAAACAAAAATTAAAATCTTTGATGAATTTGATTACACATCACTCGGTATTTGGTGAAACACGTTGTTGGCTTTACTCTGTTGAATGGCAAAAACGGGGTTTACCTCATGCGCATATTTTGATTTGGTTGGTGGATAAAGTACGCCCAGAAGAAATCGACAAAATTATTTCAGCCGAAATTCCAGATCCGAATGTTGATCAAGAATTGTTTGACATTGTAACTACTAATATGATCCATGGTCCATGTGGTACTCTAAACATGATGTCACCATGTATGGACAATGGAAAATGTACGAAACGTTTTCCAAAACCATGCCAATCTGATACTATCACCAATATTGACGGTTATCCATCTTACCGGCGTAGAGATGTAGACAATGGCGGTCAATCATATGAATTGCGTCTGTCAAACGGTGTGAGAGTAGATATTGATAATCGCTGGGTAGTTCCATATTCACCATTGCTGTGCAAAACCTATAAAGCGCACATAAACGTTGAACTATGCAGTTCAGTGAAATCTATAAAATACATTTGTAAGTATGTTCACAAGGGCAGTGATAAAGCTGTATTCGCTGTTCAAAATGTAAATGACAATGACGAAATTACACGTTATCAAATGGGTCGATACATAAGCAGTAACGAAGCTATTTGGCGCATTTTTACGTTTCCTATACATGAAAGGGATCCTGCTGTTATACATTTGGCTGTGCATCTTGAAAACGGACAGCGTGTTTACTTTACAGAACAGACTGCACTACAACAAGCTTTAAAGGCTCCAAAAACAACTCTTACTGAATTTTTCAACCTTTGTTGCCGACAAGATGTTGTTGGTCAATTCGCAAGGACATTAATGTATACTGATGTTCCTAAATTTTTTACGTGGAATAAACAATCAAAAAATTGGGAACCACGGAAACGAGGCATTCCAGTCCCAGGATTCACCGACATATTTATGACAAATACTTTAGGTCGAATATATACAGTTCATCCTAAGCAACGCGAATGTTTTTTTTTGCGTTTGTTATTGGTTAACGTTCCTGGACCAACATCTTTCCGATATTTGCGAAAAGTCAATGGTACTTTATACGACACTTTCTTTGATGCGTGTCGTGAGTTACATTTATTGGAGGATGATAACCATTGGGATCTCACACTTGCAGATGCAGCACTGAGCTCATCTCCACAACAAATTCGTCAATTATTTTCAATAATATTGACAATGTGTTTTCCGTCTGAAGCATCTGCTTTGTGGGACAAATATAAAGACTCAATGAGTGAGGATATTTTACATCGGATTAGAATTACTAATCAAAATCAAAATATTGAATTCTCCGCAGAAATATATAATGAGTCATTAATAATTATTGAGGATATTTGTATTCTTATTTCGAATATGCCGCTCATCCATTTCGGCATGCCAGCGCCGAACCGCCCAGCAGTAGATACCATCAACAGCGATGTTCAACGGGAACACCACTTCGATAGAACTTCTTTGGCTACTTTTGTTGCCAATAATGAACAATTGCTCACTGCTGAGCAACGAAATGTATATGATCAAATTAATGTATCAATTGCAGCGCAACAAGGTGGATTCTTTTTTTTGGATGCACCAGGTGGTACTGGTAAAACATTCCTCATTTCATTGATACTTGCGCGCATCCGATCACAAAATAATATTGCATTGGCTATTGCTTCATCAGGAATCGCAGCAACGTTACTTGATGGTGGACGGACGGCGCATTCAGCGCTTAAATTACCTTTGAATGTTCACACAAATCCCGAAGCAATGTGTAACATAAAGAAGCATTCAGGCATGGCTCAAGTTTTGAGAAAATGCAAAATTATTATCTGGGATGAATGTACCATGGCCCACAAGCATTCTCTTGAAGCTCTCGACAGGTCCCTGAAAGATATCAAAGATAATACTAGGCTTTTCGGTGGTGCTCTATTGTTGCTGTCTGGTGATTTCAGACAAACATTACCAGTCATTCCACGCGCGACATATGCAGACGAAATAAACGCATGTTTAAAAGAATCTTATCTATGGCGAAGTGTCAGCAAATTATGCCTTACTACTAATATGCGCGTTCAACTTCAAAATGATCCATTAGCGTCAAGATTCTCTGAACAATTGTTGGATATTGGCAATGGTAAAATTGAATTATATGAAGATACACAATATATTCGACTTCCAGAGAGTTTTTGCCACATGGTGGCTACCAAAGATGAGTTAATAAACAGTATCTTTCCAGATTTGAGAAATAATTGTACTTATCATGGATGGCTACGAGAGCGAGCAATTTTTGCTGCGAAAAATTTAGATGTTGATGCCATCAATTTCAAAATACAGCAATTACTGCCTGGTAATGAAACTACATTTAAATCGATCGACACTGTTGTTGATCCTGATGAAGTTGTTAACTATCCTGTAGAATTTTTAAATTCATTAGATTTACCTGGAATGCCACCACATAATTTGCGACTGAAGGTTGGTTCACCTATAATTTTGCTTCGAAATTTGAATGCTCCGAAATTATGTAATGGGACGCGATTAGTTATAAAAAAAATCATGGGCAACATTCTTGAAGCTACTATTTTGAGTGAAAAATTTCAAGGTGAGGTTGTACTTCTACCACAGATCCCAATGATTCCTTCAGATTCGCTTATACCATTCAAACGTTTACAATTTCCAATCCGCTTGGCATATGCTATGACTATAAATAAGTCACAAGGCCAAACCATGACAATTTGTGGCTTAGATTTAGAAAATCCGTGTTTTTCTCACGGTCAGTTATATGTTGCGTGTTCCAGAGTTGGAAAACCATCGAATTTGTTTGTTTATACACCTCAAGGATTAACTAAAAATATTGTACATCCAATAGCATTAAGATAAATTAAGTTTTTGTAAATTAATAAATAAATGTTATAAAATAGTTTCATTATAAGATTGTTTACCTTTACTTAAAACAAGTTAAAGTTTGTATTTACGATGCTGTTATTGCCACACTCCACGGATAATATCCCAACCTGTAATCAGTCATTTCATTCACTTAAAATTTTCGGTGACGCCTAGAAATATCCGTGTCAATAATCATAGACAGTGGCTGCTATTGTCCAGTCTACAAATTTCATCCGTGGAGTGTGGTAATAGATGCATCTTTTTAGTTAACACAGCTTCTACATTTCACTTCACTCATACAGTATATGCATACTTACACACACAGTATATACTCACATGCTACCGATCGGTCGAATTTGTATAAGTGTACATGTAATGAAGTTAGATATTAAAATAGCTCTTGAATAATAATTTTCATCAAAACAGTCCAGATTGTTACAGCTTATTGAAGAATGTTTGAAATTTTCGAATTAACGACGTGTGTACAGGACAACGTCTGTCGGGTCTGCTAGTATATATATATATATATATATATATATATATATAACATTTTTATGGTGAAACTTATTTGGGCGCAATGAGAGTAAAATTTCAAGGCCGAATTTTGATGCAATGTTTACGTGAAACATTGTTTTGAAACGATTTCTGACGCTAACAGGATGCGGACGGTGCAGAAAACTTGTCGGACCATGTTCCCACAGGGGCAGGCTCCACGTGGCGGCGTGCGGCTCAGGTTGAACCCTGCCATGCTGCAGGGATAGGCGGGTTGCGGCGGTAGGGACCCGCCTGCGCCTGACTTGCTGGCATCTAGTAAGGGAGTATTTTGGAAGAGGGCAACAGAACGGGGTTTGAGCTTATTGTTGTGCACCGCATCACATGCTTTTTACGCTTTAGTTTGACAGGGTAATTTTGTGTCACGAATTTATTATTTGTTTAGCTTAATCACACGCCGTAATAATTATGAGCCCATGAACGTGTAAATATGTAAAGTCCAACTACATAATAATATGCTAGTTAAAAGTAAGTTCAAACAAATCCCATGTGTGGAATATTAATTGTTTTTATTTTAACTTTGAGCAATATGCTTATAATGAAAAAATTTACCTTGAGATAGGTGGGTGCCATTTAGTTTTCATGTCACGAAGCGGCGTACATGTTATCTACTCATTGTTCATTCATTCGACGGCATAACATTATCAGTGCCTATAAAATCACTGCAGTATGTCTATGTACTCAATTGGCAGAATCTGTTGCACTTTAACTTGATGACAAGATGATATTTTCAGAACTAAAAAATTATTTGATTAGAATGCTTGATGACATATAACCTATATTAAATATTAAATTAAATTAAAACTCATTTATTTAAATCAATCCGGGCTTTGATACTTACTAAACAAATTTTTCTTTATGGTGAATTTAAAGTAAGAGATATTTAATTTTTATTAATCAATATTTGGTTGATCAATAGTTATTGATATTCTGAACTGTTATTTTGAAGTAGGTAATAATTTTGTTCATTAATGTTTATTAATTTATTTTTATTTTAATCAACTTTCTAATAAATACAAAAAAAAAAGTAATGAATCTTAAATACTTGAAAAAGAAATGAAAACCAAAATTCCTGCACTGTGTTATCTTGTTATTAAATTGTTTATGTTGTTATGCTGAGTAATAATTATAAATGTGCTTTAGAATAAAACTTTTTGAATTTGATTTACTTTTTAAAAGTTTATAAATTGTATGTATAATAGTTTTCATGCTATAGTTGGGGTCCTGAATAACTTTTCATTGAACAGAGAGTAATGGATATTGTTAATTAATCACTATTGATTGATCAATATTTTTTTATATTCTGAGCAGTTATTTTGAAGTGAGTGATAATTTTGATAATTTCTGATTTTTAAGAAAATTGTCATCTTTATCGCTTTTTCTCTCTCTGCCGTTTTAACCTTTACAATAGACTTGCGAGACGAGGTTTGAGTTGCCAAAGAAGTTTCACTTCTATCACATGTACTGAGTTACATTCGCACTTTTCCTTATCAGTCGAAAACTACTTGACGGATATTCATATTTGTTTATTAGGGAGGTATCTGGCAAACTTAAAAACTAGGTATAGTAAAAGATATTGAGTACTAATAATGAAAATACAAATAATACCAACCACAATTTTACCATATTGCAAAGTTACACCCCTAAGTTGGGAAAAATATTAAATAATGTTTTAAAATAATTATATCTCTAAACCAAAACAAGCATTAGAAAATATTTTAGACACCAATGCTAAACATACCAATACTACCAACCATAATTTTACCCTGAGGGGTAAAATGGGGAAAGATAAATTATTATAACTGCGAATAATAATATCTTCGAAGCATAATAAAACATATTAGGTAATAATAATACATTTGAAAACTACAACCATATTTTTAACCTTTTTTCGAAATTCTATCTCTAAGAATTGAAAAAGTAGTGAAATTGGTATATTTTTTTAATATAACTTCAAATCTAATAAAGCATAAGAAAATATATTGGGTACCAATAACTAACAAAGCAACCCTATCAAAAACAAATTTACCACTTTTCAAAATTATACTTCCAAGGGATTAAAATTGGGTGAGTATGATTGTAATATTAATAATAATTATTTTTTCATAATTTATTCACACACATAAAATATGTTATGGCTCAACAATAATAAACATAAAAAAATTATCAACCCAATTCTTCCATTTTACAAAATTCAAACCCTACGGGGTTATAAAAGGGGTGAGTGATATGGTTTCATAGGCATACCCAGAATTTTTTTTTTTTGGGGGGGGGGGGGGTGTTGCGTGTTTGTCGGTCCAGATTTTTAAGAAAAACTCCATAGACGGTAAAAATTACATTTAAAATAGTATATAAATGACCATAGACTTTTTATCGTTAACTCTTCTTTTTTCCCATATTTTAGTCTTCTAAGAGACCTAAACAAGTACAAATAGCATTAATTATACTTAAACTAAAAATATATAAATAAATACTAAATATTCCGTTAACCGGGAACTTGGGGAACATGTGATATTTAAGTTATGTTAGTTTACATATGGAAAGCGGTCCTTGGCTGACCTGGCTGAATATAAAAAACCATTAAACTGTAATAAAACTTAACATAACTTAGTATAAAAATCTTTTCAACATTTAATTTTATTCCAATGAATTTATTTATTTCCTAAGTAAAAAACTAGAAACGCAGCAAATTTCGTTTTTCAAAAATGGTCTAATATATATATAGGTTTCTAGTTTGTACGCAATTTTTCTTTCAATTCACATAAGTATGTTTTCATTACAATATTTAAATACCTACCCAACACTAATAAATAAAAAGTACTCTTACTACTGTTGCCAAAACAAATAACTAACATAATGGACCTAAGTAGGCACTTAAAAAAATTATTCCTAATAAGTTGACGTTGGCAACATATACGATATTGATATATAATTTGATTGTAATGGTGTTAACAACTAACAGTTGAAGTAACAGAATTCAAAAAATAATCATTTTTGAACCTAACCTCTCTTTCATCCACCGCGATTTAGAAATATTTTTTTTTAGCGCAGGAGATAGTTCTGGACTGTGCTATATTATAAATATTTATTAATATGTTAAATATTTATGTTCAAATATGTTTGCACTTACGATCACAGGGCCAACATTGACCTGTCACACGTAAAAGATTTTAAAAAAATGTGTGAGCTTCACTTAACGACCTAGAGATATATAGAATATAGACACTTACGCATAGAGCTGAGGCCACTGAGCTACTGACTCAAAACTCAACATCACGCCGCGTCACACTCAATGTGGTCCGTTTCATTTAAGGCGGGATACTTATGTTTCAGTTTTCAAGTGTTTGAAACTGTCAATTAAAATTACGCATCTCGCGATAATCCAACGTTCGTCTTCATGTTATATGTACACTATTTACATGAATGCGCCTGACTTAATATAACGATCAAAAAACTATTTTTTTATGTTTTAACAGTTTTATGAAGTTTTACACTAAATTAAGTCGCAGTGTTACAATCACTAATGCTATCCAATGCCCTATTCTGCTAAGCAAAACTAAAACACAATCGAAGTTGAGTTGTACTGTTAGTCCATAGACCAATCACTACGATTCGAGAATTGCAACTGACCAATCACGACCCAACCACTTAAATTCAACTTTGTTTACGTTTGCTTACCAATTGGGCTGCTATGTGACGTCATCTCGCTCGTTGCTCGGTGCGAAACTTCAGAAAATGAGCTTGGAATGACATGAGCGTTCACAATTTTCTTGACTTTATTTCGTTGGCGGGGGCTGGGGTTGTTTTAACCCACAAAATACCCCCTCATGGATACTCCTATGTATGGTTTGAAATAAATATTTATAACTCCGAATCTAATTGATACAGATGGTTATTGTATCAGGTAACAATATACCTTACCTCACGGACGTGTACGTGTATACTGCCTGTAAGCAGACTACCCGCCGAACACGGCATCTTCTGTCCTTGTATTTGTTTCCTCTCTCCTAAGTGTTTAAGCTTCACTGCTACGCTCCATGTCAGCCCGAATCGGAAAGCGCCGACCACGTGATACCAGAGCTGTTCCGATCGAGGCTTTGGAAGATTGCTCTCCCCTATTCTGTAAGCCGAAGTTCGTTAGGCTCGGGCGAGTACATATACCCATCTGGAAGCTAGGGAGTTGCGCAGTCGTCTACCAACAGTCCAGCAGTATACCACAGGAGAAGACCGTCTGCCGTGACTAAGCCGCCCCGCTGCCGCCCGCAAGGAAGCAAGTGCAACTCCAGCCGTTGCAAGGACTCAGCATCTACAGCGGTAAACGCAACTAACATACCAAGTTCAGCCGGACTTAGCACCCGACGTGGAGAAACTAAGACAAAATCGAGAGAAATTATTTTTTGAACACTTTGCTTTACAGTCTCACTGTCTCAGTAATGGGCTAGTAAAGAAAAACACTACGCACTTTGATACTTCTTGGTATCACATTCTTGTCTTTCTATTTAGGTAGTAATGTATAAGGCGTCAAGAAATTAATTATTTATATGGCCCCATTGAATTTTTCGGCAAATTTCTTACTAAATTTGTCCACTGCTCTACTAAGAAAACGAGTCTTCTCAAGCACTAGGTCATCCACTTCATAACCACATCGTGTCCTGTCATAATTTAATTCATTCGTTTGGTAATACCTTTTCAGGAGAGCACTAGTTTCCTCCAAGTGCTGCTTAGCTTGCGCTTCACTGTCGTTTAAGCAATCATTTGTATTTAAATCCCAGACAGTCCCCAAGGAATGCAGGATATTTCGACCAAAAACAACTTCTGCCGGGGTATTCCCAGTAGCGTCGCTTACACTACAATTTATCCCAAACAAAATAAAATGAAGATTACTATCCCAATCTTGTTGACTAGACGAGCGATAAGCTCCCAAGAGTCTTTTGATGTCTCGGTTGTCTGCCTCTACCCATAGGCGTGCGCAGGACTTCAGTAGTGGTGGTGCCAAATTGCACAACAGCCCTATCATTCACGGACCCCGAGCCAAAAGCGGGGGGGTCCGGGGGTCCTCACCCGGTAAAATTTGGATTTGAAAGCGCAAAATGGTGCTATTTAAGGTGTTTCCGAACAAAAACATTAAATACACAGATGAAAAAATTTTAACATTTTTTATGACAAATTGTGGCTTTGAACTTTATAATCGCCAGGAAAACTACTAAACTATTTACAGTTTTAAGCTTTGTTGAGCCATAAAGTAAATTGCACAAATTGTTTGCACATAATTCATGCTGGTGGCTTTGAAAAACCGTACTTACATGTTTTCTGAAGACACCAAATAAATGCTAGAAAAACCATTCTTAAATTTTAAGTTTTAAAATCAACAAATCAAGGGAGTTTTTGTAACATACTTCAAATATGTAAAATATTAAAATAATAAAATACACAAATACGAGTGCGCAAAAGTTTTAACTTTTGGAACACAACAAAAATGTTTTGTCGGCGACTGCATATAAGTCATAGAGTAAGCCTATCCGATTAGTATAATGTATTTTAGGTAGAAGTATATGTTTAGGTACAATATTGTTCAAATTTCTTTTGATAACAAGTTTACAAGTACAGAACTAAAAATAAAAAACCTTAGGGAAATCTGCTGAACATAATACTCTGTATTACTAAAGGGCCATTCGTCGATGAAACGGAACAATGTTTTTAAATTCGTCAATGGTAGCATTTGTGTTTGCACAAGCAGCCAGTTTTTGCTCCACAAATGGAATTATCAGGTTTTTCAAGCGTTCCTGGCGCGTTGTAGACCTAAGCTTTGATTTTATGATGGTAAGCTTTGAAAAAGTTCTTTCGCTTGTACAGATAGTTACAGGCATTGTTGCAAATGTATTCATTACTGCACTGAAGCTTTTGTAGGTTGAACTTCGCTGAAACTTTGAAAGCCAATCAATCCAGTCAGGAACAGTTTTAGGTGGAAATTCGGTGTCCATATCTCTTTTTGTCTTCAAAAGCTTCACTTCTGCTTCTAGTTCCGTAGCATTCACTCTGAAATGTTTTGAGAGAACTTCAAAGTCACTACTTTCACACTTGTAAGGACCCAAATTTAACCCCATTAGTTTTCCTGTGGCAGAGATCACTTTCTTGGTTTCTTGTGCAAACCTAGAGTTTATACCTTGAACTAGACTGTCCAAAAAGGGATGAAATGTAAACAGTTTCAACTCATCCTTTTTGGTTTCTGCGTAGAAGGCAGTAGAAGAGCACGAACTGACAATGCCTTCTAAGATGACTGAGACTTTTCTTTTTAGAACTGTAGGGATTTAAACATCCAGTAAGTTACACATTTCCTTAGTTTTGGTGAAAATGTCCTCAAATTCTTCTTCGTTGTTTCTAATTTCTACCAAGGCAAGGGCCAGGCTTTCAACATCTTCAACTGCTTGACAAAGGTCTATTTTATGATTTTGCAGGGCTTTGCTCACTTTCACCACAAGCTGAAGGATTGGATGATGATTTGCAAAGACACGATGAAGTTGAAAGATTGCATTTGTAGCAAAATGCCTTTACCTTTAGCCCGGGGTTTTGAGTCGGAAGTAGATTCTGTACACTCTTCAATGGCTTTTACAATGTCAACCAAGTGAGCATGAATAACAGACACAGCTTCTGAATGGCACGCCCAACGAGTATCTGAAAGGGATTTTAGAGTCTTGATTTTGATAGTAGTTTCTTTTACAATATCCTCATAGATAGCATGCCTCTTAGGACAACCTTCAATATAGCTGAAAATTATCTGGACTATTCCAAAGAAATCAAATATGATTGGATTTTCCTTGTGACTAGTGCAGGCGCTTACTAAGGCAAGGTTCAGACAATGTGCATAACAATGCACATACATTATCGATGAATTGACCTCTTTGCATCTTGCCTGTACGCCGGTAAATTCACCTGCCATTGCCGACGCCCCATCAAAACACACAAACTACATCTTTCCACAGAACACCTACTTCAGTCAGTATACAGTTTATCCCTTTAAATATGTTTTCGGCATCAGTTGACTTCAAACGCTGTAAGGACACCAATCTCTCGACAGTATATTTATCTCCTTTAGGTATGTAGCGAAATACGACTGCCAGTTGCTCGTGATGGCTTACATCAGATGTTTCGTCGGCAATAATTGCAAATGGTTGGCCCCTAATTTCATCACTTATATTTCTTAGTATTACTGTTCTAAGGGACGCTAATATGTCGTTCTGAATGTGGTTGCTGAGATAAATACAGTTCTTAGGAGCATTTTCAATGTAACTCTTAAAAATAGGATCGTATTTTTTCAGAAGGCTAACGATTTCCAGAAAAAGACCTTTCTCGTCACTCTCCTCGCTCTCGTCATGACCTCTAAGGGGTTTTCCACCTTTTACCAATAGACGGACAATATCAATAAGCCGTGACATGTACTCATGATTTTCCAGATGTTTTTTCTCTTTTACTTTTAATTCAGCTTCCTTAGCATCATCCAACATAACATCAACTTGTTTACTTACATTAAAATTTTCCCAGCCAACCATACTTGATACATGACATCTACTCTTTTCATGTGTTTTGAACATTTCGTGAGCTTTATGCCACGAAGAAAACCCCACTGTTGTGAATGCATTTTCAATTGACCCAGGAGCTGAACTGTCATTAAGAGCGAAACAACGGCATGCAAAACAATACCTAAGCAGCATATTTCATAACGCTATACTCGAGCCATTTGTAATCTTCAAACCATGTAAATTTGAACGATCTATTTCTAGAATATTTTCCCTTTCCAACGGTTTTTACAGAGTAGGTTGAAATACAAGGATGATATGGTCCACGAGAAATTCTAGCAAATTTCTCTAGTCTGTTCTTTGGTAGGTCTTGACAAGGATCATCAAGCTCAGCTGGTCTTTGTACAGGTTATTCATCCGTTTTATCGTCTTTGCAAACAATCTCCGTACTGGGACCAGCAACAGCAGCTGAAAGGAAAGGGTACGTACAGGTAGTTTCAATTTCAACTTAATCATTATGTATTATGATTAAGGGACTCGCCTACCCATGCCCAAATTGCACTGTCGTGGAGAACAGGAGAAGCTTTGTAAAGCCTGCCCCACACGATGCCCAATTTCTGCTACACATTCTGTTATACCTGTGGGTATACAAGTGGGCATAACAGTTTGTTTAGCAGAAGAGAAGAAAGAATTCATTTCTCCAAATACACGACACATAGAATGCTAACAGAAAACCAGCCACGTAGTTGCCGACCAAAGCAATCATAACCGAGTAGAATAAATATGCTGCTGTACATTTTACCAAATACTGAAAATATATTAAAATTGCAGTTGTTTATTTTAAAAATTATGTAATCTAAAAAAAGTCTTGCAGTTTTATTTAAGCCAACACGTGTGGCATTTCTAAGAAACATTAAATAAAATGTAAAAATACATGCTACTTGGAACAATTTATATAATACAATAATCTTATCATAAAAAAATTTTGGTAGTTTAACACCGTGGTTTGAACCACACCACAATTCACATTTTGAATCCTAGCTGCGCGCTCTACCACTACACTACCGAAGCTATTATAGTTCGGTCGAGATACAGTGTATTATCAAGAAAGTAAAGCCGGTTTTCTAACATATTTTAAAACTTCTGATTACTTTTTTTATAACTATTTTAGTTTAAATGATATATTTCACGGTAGTTTCACACTTTCACTGTCATATAGTTGCATTTGACACACAAATACGTTTAGTATCTCCCCTAATGCTTACGAAAGTGACTAAGGGTTTTAGTTACTGTACGTGGGTCCGTCATTTTGATGACTCTGGCACATTCTATTACCGTTTTATTTAAGACTTCTGTTATGAAAACTTTCATACCCGAAGGCAGACCCGTTGAAAGGGTGCTGAAAAGTTACCCACACGAGAGCAGGCGCGCTAACAGAAAAAAGGTATGAAAACTGTTAAGGAAATGGGTATCGTGTGGGGCTGGTCTAAGCACACAAAACCAGCAAATGTGCGTCCAAAGTGTTTATCTACAAGAGGAACGCAATTTTCAAACAACTGCCCTTAACGCCTTAAGTACTTTCAAGACAACACACAATCAATAACAGCAATTTTTAAAAGCCTTAAAAACAGCTAAAACTGGCTTTTCAGCAGGCCGCTATCTCTCAAAATATACTAACCTTGCATTGGACTTTCCACCCCATTTTACGCTAATGCAATTAAAAAATAAATATAAAGTACCACAGATTAAATATAGGAAAAATAACTTACTGTTTTCAGGCTGAACATCCGTACCCTCCGATCTGGAACTGGAATCCTTCGTACCCTCCGATCTGGAACTGGAATCCTTTTCGGGATCGGGCTTTTTTTATTTTAATCACCCATTTATACATCATACACAGATATATACAGCAATTAACGAACCATAACAACTGTCAACTAGTGAAAATAAAATTATAATTAATTAATGAGTGATCCACGTAACAAACACAGGCTGTACTCGTGTACTAATTAGAACAGTAAACTGATGAGTAAACAGTAAGAGTAAACACTACACAGTTGTGCTACCTGGCGGACGGCGGCTATTAGCCTATTCCGTGCGCCTGCCTAGTGGAGTGAACAGTGGACACCGAGCGCGCATTCTATGTAATTCGAGAAGAACTAGGAGAAGTATTTACATTTCAGAAGTTTCGTCCGCGTGTAATACACAAGTAATTGCACCTGGCTTGTTTCCGTGTATATTGTTGGTTCGATTGATAATTGATATACTGATAGTGTTATGAGCACATATCTATTACTCGACACGATTGGAAAACATTTTTTTTTTTAAATAATGCTGTTTTTTGTAAGTATGTATTATTTCTGCTTGTAAAAAACAAAATAACGTTAACCCTAATGGTGGTGCCAAGGCACCTGTGGCACCTACCGTGCGCACGCCTATGCCTCTACCATAATGCTCGATGGACTAATTTGCACCAAACCAATTCCCCAACCAAAAGCCATAATGTTCATTTCACGTGATACAAAATTATTGGCATTATCCGGCATCAAATATACTGGTGACCCGAAAAAAAGGAAAAAAATACTATCAATTAATATTTTAGCGATGGTACTGACTTGTCATCCTTCATGCTGAAGGCCATAACCAATTTGGAGAAACCATCAACAAGGACTAACTAATTATCGTTCCCTCTGTAACTCACTCTTAAGAAACTTGTTCAAAGTTAATTATTTACAACTTTTAAATGCTGATTTTTAGACAAGGCATGTTTCACACCGTGTTTTACGAGTGACGATGGAAAAAAATTCCTGCAGATAACCCCCACTGAACTTGGGTGTTTACTGTAGCCTCACTCGCCTGGAATCAAGCACCGACTTCTCCCACGGCGAAGTGCACCAAGATGTCGTCACCGAAGAACTTAGCGGCAAGCCTCCGCAGTCTTTCCCTTCTCGACGGACGTCTGGACTTGGATGACGAGAACTACGGACGAGATGACTCGGAACCCACCATGAAGCCTTGGGTGCTGACCTCCGCTCGATACTTGCGCACAGTTGAACAAAGACCTTTCCTCCGAACACTGTCAAAGTTTATGTCAGTCACAGACTTTCACTTCCGGGTTTCGCCTCCTTCGCCATCCAGCGACCTGATGATGACTTCAACACAACCTGTTTGGATCGGCGTGGTTTCTGGTTACATACACTTATCTGGAACTACGAACAATCCTTTTTTTATAGATGGAGTTTTCGTTGATGAAATCCATGAATAGAAAGTAATTTCCAACAGTGCAATCAATATGGTTGTAATATCGTCACGATTTTTTCTTTGGAAATTAGTTGCCAAGATATTTCTTATGTAAGATTACAAAAGATGCTATAAATCATACTTCATTTTTATGTGGAAAATACACAGAAAATGCTGCATTTCAGTAGCTGGTATTACTTAAGAACTGGAACAATATAACTTTTCATTCTGAATTGACTGTTTATCCCACCGATAGTTTGTGAGATCTGTATGATTTTTAATGTAACAAGAAATAATTTGAAATGTCAAAAGTCACAGGGGGGTCGCTCCCTCTTGATGAAATGCACACAAACCCAATGTTATTTAAGTATGTGTTTAAGAAAGGTTTGGTTTTGTGAGGGACCTAATTGTGTCTCAGACCGAAGTCAATACACCTCAACATGTTGGGTTTTAACATGCGGGAAAAAGGTCATGTTCATATTGTGCTTTTATTTATCAGTTTTTCATGGGACACTTGTGGAGTACATACACATTAGGATAATTTCAACTAAAAGATCCAGGGAATATTAAATCACGTGGTTATTATACCTACTGAATCCGTGAAATTAATTTATAATAAACTCTGAGTTTGGCTGGCGACAATCAGAACCAATTACAATACAATTGTCTGGATAGTATTTAACATTAAGTGCCACTATCGGCTGTAGGCACAACTTCCCGAGAGCATTGGCCATTGTATGAGCGCTTACAAATGTTCTGTAATAACACCAAAACACTTTGGTAATAATTCTGTCAATTTGTTTGTTGTTGTACAAAAAACACAGGTTGACAAATTTATTTTGTAAATTTACAAACTCCTGTAGTTTAAAAAAAATTATTCCGTATTTATTACATTTCTGTTTTTAATGTGTTCCCGAGAAGACTCGAAGAAAAGAGTTATTACAACAACTACTGGTCGCAGCCTGGGATGGGGTGGTTCCGAAATGAATCATTCCCAGTCAGCACTTCCAGACCTCTTGATACCGGGGGAGCCTAGAGACAGAAACTTTGCCTAATCCCGGGCTGTCCTTAGTTCCAGACGGCAGTTTCCTCGCGACTGCTGCTTCATCCCTTAACCCTCGGCAGGGCCCTCCCAGGGACGTAATCTCGGCCCCGCCCCCCAGCCCGGCTAACACACCGAGGCCAGGGAAACTGTAATATCTGCTAATAATTTTCGTTTAATAAGCCCAGTGCTGCCGACGCGGCGGAGGGGGGGGGGGGAGATAATGGGTGCGCTTGTGGCGGCTGTGTGCGCGGCTATTGTTCGCGCCGCGGTCGGGCGAGTAATCCGCAGACCGCTGCTCTGTGGGGTCTCCGGGACCCGGCCAGTGTCTGCGCCGCCTCGCTCGCCGCGAGACCAGCTCGATCGCTATGCCCGGCATCAGCACACACACAGACACACCTTACACCACAAACACATTTCGATATTCGTGATACCGACTGTCAGGCGAAAACTTGGAATTCGTGGTGGGAGGTCAGTCTGCCAGTGGCTTCCGTGGCAGAAGGATCCATTGTTATTTTCATTTTGCCCTCACAGGGTTCAAACCGAGGACTTCGAATTCCAATACATAAGTAAGTTTTTGAATTAAAATTTAATTAATTAATTTTTATAAGTTTTAATTTTTTTCGAATTTTTTGCTAAATATATACGACTTTTCAAGATGGCGGACTATTCTCATAGTGTCGAATTTTTTTATAATATAATTTTATTAATGAAAATTTTATTAGTTTTAAAATTTTTCGCAAATATTTTTGGTGAAAATTGTGTGTTTTGAAAATGGTAGCCGTAACGAAAATTGCAACGGTTAAGCCTTTTCTTTCAAAATGGTGGCAATAACATCCTAATTGACAATGTCATGACCTAAGTGGCTTAGGGTGGCTTGCTTTTAGGACTCTTAAGCGGCTTTTAGGTTTTTTCAAGTATTTTGAATTTTTGAGCAACAAAACGGGAAATTTTTTCTGAAACGTGAATTTTTCCTTCTTAATAGGGACATTTTTAATTTCCCGATTTTTCAGATTTTTTAGCTTTTTTTAACTAGACATTTTAACGATTTTTGGTTATTTTTTTTGTTAATTTTAAGGAATTTTTGGCAAATTTTAAAGGACAAGATCAAAGGTTATGGCTTAACTTATCCAAGATGGCCGTGAAGTCATAATCAAATATAACGTTCGGCTCTTCTACCCAACCCAGATCTCAAGAAATCCAGTCCCCGGACCTACCAATATATACTTTACATACAACTTAGATACACATAACTTAATCACACAATATATGACTGTCTTAGTAACGTGGTACAAACTTGCGTTATTTCATAAATTTTTGTTTCTCATTTATGACAGTTCTGAGTCGTGTATCAGTTATAAGAAGCGTGAAAGTTATAAGTTATATTAGAGCTAAGTTATGAAGTTACTAAGTTATGTTATTCGGCGTTGTGTGTTTCTAAGGTAAGTGTTTCTAGGTTTTTAATGTTCTAAGTTATGTTAGGATCCATGTTAGGAATTACAGTAAATATACGTAAATATAAATATAAATATACAGTAAATATCCCTCAAATAAAGGAAGAGTTCTTCGTAATTTCAGATAACTGTGTCTTTGTAGGAACAACGCCGTATTTTAATTCCACGTTTGGTTTATTCTGTACAAACACACATGCGGGCGCAATAAATGGTTTTTGACGTGACGTCTAATAAATCGATGAACGCCGGTTGCACGCACGAAAAGGTGTCCCGTTACGCACATTGTTCCGTTAGGCTGTGTCCCGTTACGCACATATTACGCTTGCGCCGGATCTATCTCTCTTCCACTCGACTGTTTATAAAGTGAAGTGAAAAGTTAATGCGGTTTTCATTGCTTATGACAACAACAATTTCGGAAATATGGTTAATTATTCTTGCATTTTAAAAATCTGATTACTAGTGTAATTTTAAGTATTTTTTTCTTTTATTATTTAAATAAAAATGATTCAATTTTATTCATAAAGTATGCACTCATTTCATCAATGTTTTGTTATGACGTTGTCACGTTAAACTATCGTCCGTAAACCGACTTTACAGATAACCAATTTTTTTTGCAGTAGTACTAACCAGTTTACATATGTATTGCTTGGATACGAATATTATACTTTAGAATTCACATTCAAAGCAAATTAATTAAGTGCCCGTAAATTTACTAATATAAGGACAAATTTACGAAGGATCATGGATAATTTGTAACCCACGTTCTTCGTGAATTTAAGGTGACAATATCGTTCACACACGTCGGTGTCTTGTGTCCAATGGCTGGTGTCACATCACCCCCGGTCGGGTTGCATGGGAGTTCGTCCTTAGCATATTATTGTCTTTAAAGGCGTGTCAAAACTAGGGGGCCTACCATTTTTCCGAGTGTCCACTTATGTATGTAATTGCACGAGCGGTTTTAGTTTCGGTAGCCACCTCCCAGTGTGATATCTGTTATTGCTGATTGGCGGCCTATCTGCCGTGCTGCGATTGGCTGTCAAGGAGGAGGCAGGGCGGAGCAAGGTCGCGCGGGTGGGAGACACCATCCGCCCCTCAGAGCTCGGAGAGTTGGCCGCTCGGACAAGTGGTCTCTCGGACAAGTGGTCCTTCGAACAAAAGGAGCTCGGACAAGTGGTCATTCGGAGAAGTGGACACTCGGACAAATGGTATAAACCCTCAAAACTGCTCATGATCCAACGAGAACGCAGTTCTAGTGTATCACGGTATGAGTTCCAGCCTCTCCCCAATAACCACCCGAAAGTGACAGGTCTCTTTATGCTCACAGATACTATTTTTTCAGTGAAAAAAAATTCTTATTTGACGCAGGAAATTTTCAAAAAACCATTCGCTTAGGAGAGAGAAATATAAACAAAAAAATTATGTCATTGCTTTAACAGTTTTAAAGCTATTATTGTTGAAAATGTATCCGGTCAAGTCATAACACTTAATTATACTGAATTCATGAAGTGGTCATTGATAGTCTTTAATAAAAAATCCCCCCCCCAGATCCCGTGATAGAAAACGCTTAGTATTGATTTATGTTTTGATCACTATAGGCCCTATATAAAAATCAATTGCCGAGCATTAGTCTCGCTAAAACTAGAAAACGGTACGACTGATTGCAATGATTTTTTTTTTTTTTTTTTTGTTCACCTTATTACAGGGGTGGTTTAGGAGAGAACAACATTAGAAAAAACCCAAAGGAACAGCCGAAAAATCTAAAAAATCGAATTCGTTGATTCTGTATGGGAATTGCTACTTCGAATTACTTTTGAATGTTTTAATGTGTGTCCTCTATGCGTTCCTAAACCACTGATCCGATCTCGAAGAAATTTTGCAAACTTGACCTTCAAAACACGAGGAAGGTCACTGTCTAGGTGAGATTACAATAACAACCAACCTTAAAGCAGAATTTAAGGTGGCACGCGAGTCGTATGGATAGTTACCTGTAAGTATTTTATACTATTACCTCTTTGCTATAGTCCGGATAATAATGGTGGGAGGGAGAGAGTGAGAAAGGGGTAGAGGATAGGAAAGGGATATATAGAGAGATAGAGTTGGGTATAAAAAGAGCTATACAGATAGAGATAGATTGAGACATATAGAGAGTTAGAGAGAGGTATAGACATAGAGAGGGATAGAGACACACTCACACATATCTACCTACTCTTTTTATGTATACCTACTTATATAAATTGGGAAACAATTTAAAGAGGCATTGCAACGAATGCCGGGCATTAATTAGTCACTATGTAGCAAAATCAATTGCAATGCGTTAGTGTCGCAAAAACTCGAAAATGGTTCGACCAGTTTGAATAATTTTTTTGTTCGCCACAATACTAAGGTAGTTTGTGAAAAAAGAACATTAGGAAAAAATCCAAAGAAACAGCCGAAATAATTTTAAAAAAAATTTTAATTGGTAATTTTGTATGGGAACTGCCACTTCCGATTACATTCAATAGAAGGCGTACGTGGCGGACCTTTCGTTTGACAGCTGCGCCATGCATAACTGTTTTTTCTCTACGAGTTTTTCATTCCGTGTGGTTGTGTGAAATCTATCACATTTAAATTTTTTTTTTCCCCCCTTTAAAGAAAGGTAATGGATTTTGAGAAATGATTTGAATAAAGTGAATTTAATAACATTTTGCGAACATTAATTTTGATCAGCCATTCTGTTAAGGTAAATTGACTTTGCAGGCTTAGACATAACCACAAATGTGTTTGAGCAAAACTCGAGGTATAAGTTTGAGGTTAATAATAAGTTGTAAAGTTATCAAGATAAGTTCGACAGATTTAAATGATTATGAAAACAATTCCGTGTTGTTTTATAGTGTTCATTGCAATGTCAAGGAGAGGACGAGCTGGCATAGGTCGTCGTCGAGGTGACGATTATCAAGGGAAAGTACAAAGGAGAGGATGTTTTGATTCCGCACCTCCCAATGATTCCAACGTACTTGCCATTCTATTTTAAACGGCTGCAATTCCCCGTGCGTCTGGCATTCGCGTTGACCCTCAAAAAATTATAAGGCTTTTCGTGGGAAATTTGCGTAATTAACTTTGGAGTTTCCGTGTTTCGCGCATGGAAAACTGTTATCGCGTGTTCACGTGTCGGAAAGCCATCATCTTTGTTTATTCATGCGCCGAAAAACAAAACGAAGAATGTAATTTACTAGAAAGCTTTGAATTGAATGTTAACTGCATTTATCTTTCATGTAAATAAAATACATTGAATTCATTTAAATTCCAAACGAGTTTCATTTAATAACCAAACAAAACCCAAACCGTACAAGATGCTTCTAAATTTCTCGATCTCAATTAATTGGATTTGGAATGTTGATAAGGATTGATAATCGCTTACGAAGAGTTACAATCAAATTAATTTTATATGGTACGATGTTCACCGGGTCATTTAGTAAGTAATAAAAACTATTTGTATAGTTTCATTAACAGTCATTAATTTTGATTTATCTCGGAAAATATATTTTCTCTGTGCATGAACTGAAAGCTAGAGTACTAGCGGTAATGTTGCATAGACTGCTTTGGAAAGAATAGGTGTGAGGTGTAATTTATTATTTGAAAGTCGGGTGGACCCCGCCATCATCTCTCGTCGTTCTCCACGCGTTAACGGAATGGTCAATGAAGCTATCAGGCCTTGAAGCGTACTGCAGGCCGTGGTAGGATACACGTCGGGGGTACATAATTCACACATAGCCTTCAAGCTAAAGATCAGACGGGTCACACTTCCACTTTGGAGCAGCCGTCCTCCCCCCCTCAAGTCGGACAACCCCCCCCCCCCCCGAACTTAATCCCTCTCGCCAGCTCTGCTCCTACGGGAAGATAAATAGCCCTCTGGTAATTGCGTGTAGAGCGATACCATATTTCATACACGCTATAAGCCATAACTTAGGAGGCAATTACGGGGAGTACGTCATTTATCATGCGAGTTTCTAGGGCGGGGGAGGGGCAGGGCCGCTTGGTGAGGGGTGGAGGGGGGGGGACGAGAGGGGGTGTGACGTCAACTCGCCGAGGGTGTTCCGCAGAAGACGGCCGCTGATTGGTCGAATATTTTCCGGCGGAGAGGGCGAGATTGTGCAGTGTAACCGCCGCAACTCGCCCTCCGCGCCTGAAGACTGCGCCCGGGTCGACTCCACGGTCCACTCTCGGGCAGCTTGTAGCACATTAGCGCGGCCTCCCGCGTCTGCACGACTTCCTCCGCTTTCAAACCTCCATGTCATCTCTTTCTCCTAGGAAGAGCACGCACTTCATTAACCGGCTACTGGAAACACACGTTAAAAGAAATTATAAACATATTTTCTGGGAAACAAATAAATGAAAAAAAAAAGGTTAGTCTTAAAATTAAATCCAAGAAACTACCCGTGTACTGAAAATTACACTAACTGTTATTTCGACGTCTTTACAGCGGCGATGCGGAAGAAACTCTTTGAGAGATTATGCATTGTTTACAGCGGACGTGCACTTTTGTCAGTCCTGGTTTCCTACGACGGACACATGTTCTACAATGACGTATTCCAATGATTTTTCCTCAAATTTCACTCAATATTTAAAACATATTCCAACCAATATATATATTCTCTCTAGGATGTTTTTAACTATCTCAGTACGTATTAAACTTATATTAATTAATTAAAAGGTTAATCCTTGCCATTTAGTGTAAGATTAATTTCATAAAACCGATATATAAATAATTAAAACATGTATCCAATAATTAAAAGTTTATCTTTCTGATTCAGAAATTCTGAGAATATTTTTGTTTAGTAACATGCATAAAGAACCTAAACTATACTATAAACCTCCAATATTTCGTTCTTTTTACCAATATGTACTTAATATTTCAACAATTTCAACAAAAATTTTAAAATCTTGATTTAAAGGTTATTATTTTAATCCGTGTTAAGGCTCCGTCTTACGCACAAATTTGTTTATTTAATTTTCTTGCCCTTACTATATTTGAGGATTTTACTGTAAGTTTATCACAATGTCTGTCTTCCATTTTATGTTTCAATACTATTTTTCCAAACGTATGTTTAGAAAATATATTATCAAATATTAGTATGTATTGAGCGCTCCAAACGCAGGTTTAAGGTTGCGGCACTGCCAATTTGTTTTGTGACGTCACGGTGACCATAAAATTCACAAAATTCCCTAAAAATTATTCAAAAATCCTCAATTCCGCTAAAAATTCACTATTTGGAGCAAAATATTCACATTTCAAAGGAAAATTTCCCACATTTATTCTAAAAAATAAATAAATAAATAAAAAATAAAAAAATCTGGAGGGGCAAATGTTCCATAGTGTTTAAAATTACCTAAAAATAATAATAAAAATTGAATTTTAGCATCTGAGGCTGGATATTAACCTAAGACCCCCACCACGAATAAAATAAATAAACACTTAGACTGTTATATATAGTGTGCGTTAAACATATTAGGTATATATGTTAAGCACAACTAAATGCGTTTCACCGCAAAAGTATATAAAACTTCTAATGATTTTCCTGCGTTTGTTTTCAGTTATTCCGTGGATTTTAGGTATATTTCGAAGAAAGACTACATATTGTAGCCATTACCATGGTGCGACTTTCAGAACAGTTTTATATAGTTTTTCGTTTCATGGACAATAGACCCCAAAACCATTATCAATTCAAAAGTTTGTATGTATACTAGCTGCAAGTACTTTGTTTGCTGAATTATCTTTTGGTCTTACATTTTATTATTTAAATCTAATACATTTTTTTGTACAAAATACATGTATATAAGACATTTCAATTTTATTTTGTTTATAAATTTGTTTGTACAAAAATATATTACATACTAAGAATACACAAATATCTTAAATACTCTAAATAGTTTTATAGAAAAACACATTATTATACACTACATTAGAAGTTTTGTGGTCTGGTGCATAATCAAATAGATCTTATTCGAATAATTTTTCTTATCAAAAAATAACTGAAGCATGTGCGTCACATTTAACCTTATATAGTCTCAGAAGCCATTCCCACTACTTATGTACACATAGTCATCAAATGTTCCAGTATATGTTATGGAAAAATCTTTCTTACGCTTTGGCATTTTTTTTATATATATACTTTTCACACTTCACTATTCACTTTTCATTTTCTATTTTTTTTTTTCCTTTATTGTAAACGTTTTCTTATGAAAAACCGACAGAGGCATGTTTGTCCCGTATCTTCCGCACCCTTACAGCTATCGACGCGTCACCATAATGCACTTGGGGCTACAACCACACACAAACGCCATTCGTCTGCGGTGTGTATTTTCGGCTGCAGAGGGACATACAGGCACAGACACGTCCAATTTCATATATACATATAGATATAGATTTATATACATATCACATTAATTTATTATGGACACGATAACTGCCGTAAATTTGTTCAATGCGCTTCTAAACTGATACGTAATAAATAGTAATGGAAGACCTCGGTCGAGTTAGTTAGTAGTATATATTGGCCAGTTCGGCGGCAGGCTGTAGGCTGAAGGAAGGGCCGAGGGGCCGATCGCTATCGATGATTGTGACGTCACGGAGACCATTTTTGTGTCAAATTACCTCAAAAATGACTAAAATATTCTAAAGATTCTTATAAATGTCCCAACTTTCAGGGGAAAATATCCCCTTTTGAGGGAAAATTTCGCGTTTTATTTCTCAAAAAAAACGAATTTCGAAATGCCTCAAAAGACTTTTGCCTTAAAAAATCAAAAATTACCCATTGGGGGGCTTAAATTACCCGTCGACAAGCTTCCAATAATCCTCTGGAGTGGATATTTGACCTTTAACATAAATGTAAAATTAAAATCCTTTAATTTTTGACAAAAAAATTGAATAAATTCTAAAAAATAGAAAAAAAATGTTTTCTTCAAACATTTAGTTACTAAATCCATTTCAGTAATCGGTTCGATTCCCGACGAGAGTAAACATGTATTTTTATATAAATATTTAAAAATAATTAATTATAATTTAAGTCAAATTTTAATAAAAATATTGCTTATGTCACATCCACCATCTTGGATTCTTTAACGTTGCAATTTTCGTTACGCCCACCATCTTGGATTTCAAAATGCTGCATTTTTCGTTACGCATGCAATCTTGGTTGTGTATGACATCGTTGTAATTATCGTTAGGGCCACCATTTGGATTCTATAATGTTGCATTTATCGCTATGTACGCCATCATGAAAATCCGTATTTATTATCTGATTTTAAAAGAAATATTAATAAAATTAATAAATAATTATATTAAAAAAATTTTATCAAAAAAATCATCATGGAGACTTCAGTTCGAACCCTGCGAGGGAAAAATAAACATGGCGACGGATCCATCTCCTACAGAAGCCACCAGAAGTCTTACTTTCCACCACAAATCCCATAGCAGATATTACGTCAGCCAGTATGATGTCATGGTGGCCATATTGTTTTCGTTGGCTGGAGGCTGCCATCTTGGATACGAATGATTGATTTTCGACAGTTTGATTGCGCTGTTGTCATATTGGTTTAATTTTTACTCACTAGAGTGCAGTATTCATTTATTACTGAGGCGTCCACCATCTTGAAATCTGGCCGCTATCTTTAAATCTGGCCACCATTTAATAATTCTGTAATTTTTAAGCTAGAATTTTGGGAAAATTCCAAAAATTATTTTATAAAATCACTCATTAAAATAATGCTTGATTCGATTGCCTTGGTTCGATCCACGAATAATGAAAAAAAAAAAAATTTAAAAATTATAAGAAACCAAGTTCCAGAAATAAAACAACAAAATTACAAATAAGAATTTATTGCATAATTTCTACTCTACTACAGGAACATTTGTGAAAGTTATCAATCTTATAAACATTTAGTTCTGCATTGGCGTGAACTGACTGATTCTCAGCTCAAATAGGTTTATTGAACAGAGTGACCAGCCAGATACTTTACTGGCATAGTCTTCCTCTTCCCGTTTAAGAGACTGCTTTACATCGTCAGAAGTGTAAATTGTAGCAGCCGATGTCTTGAAAGCGCAATCCCTTTCTTGAGCCTCGAACGGATACGGTTTATCATAGACGCAGTCCAACCACAAGTTATATTTTAAAAGTTCGTATGCAGCTACTTCATCAGTAAGCTGATTGATAATGTTCTGCCTGATATCGTTAAGAAATGTACAAATGTATTTCGACTCACTAAATGTATTTAGATAATAGTAGTCTGCCAATATTCTATAAAAAGTGGATTTCGCCATGTGTAATCCATTATCATATACATGTAATTTACCAAGGTTTAATTTCACGTGCAGGCATCATCACAATCCGTTGCTACCTGTATGCTTCTGTGCTAGTACACATACAAGTCTCCAGCCGAAACCAAGGAGTTGAAATGTCTGCGGGTAGATGCACAGTATCTTTACAGTTTTTCGCATGTTGCCTCAAATTGTGAATACGATGAAACCAAACATGGCACTTATCGTAGCGAAACTTAATACGAGATGGATTCTTCATATGTTTACTTCGCAGTAGTATAGGAATGGGGCTTCTGGCACAGGCTTCCAGGCTGTGGTGCTGTGTGTCCTTTCCGCCATCTTGGATTGTGACGTCACGGCGGCCATCTTGGACGAGCGTAACGGGACACAGCGTAACGGGACATAACGTAACGGGACAAGTAGATCATGGCGGCCATTTTGGATCCGCCATCTTGGATGACGTCATTTTGTTTTCTCGAACATTCCAGCATTTTGTTTTCCGCCATTTTGGATTATGACGTCACCGTTGCAATTTTCGTTACGTCCGCCATCTTTAACTTTTTTATTTATTATCCGATTTTAATGAAAAAAATTTTTAAATCTATAAAAAAATTCAATTAATAAAATTTTAATATATATTTTTTAAAAATTGTACTTTTACGACACGGAGTTCGGAGTCCTCGGTTCGAACCCGACGAGGTCAAAAAAATTAAAAATGGCGACAGGCTCCTTCCTCAATGGTGGCTGCTGGCAGACTGACTTACCCCCACCACTTTTTTTCAAAGCATATATATCGTCATCTAGTATGACGTCATGTCCGCCATCTTGTCTTCGATGCTGGAAGCCATCATCATTTTATCGACGGCTAGAGTGCGCTGACGCCATGTTAGTTTAGTTCTTATCCGCTAGAGTGCAGTAATCATTTATTACTGTGACACCCGCCATCTTGAAATTTGGCCGCCATCTTGAAAATCCGTAATTATTTAGCTAGAAATTCGGGAAAAGTTCCAAAATTCATTAAATAAATCACTCATTAATTTACATATTGATTCGATCGATTCATGTCCTCGGTTCGATACCCGATCGATGCAATAATGTTTAATTTTATGAAAAAATAATAATTTCAATAAACCATGTTAAACTTTCGTAAAGAGACTTTAAATCCTCTACGACCATCATCCTATCAGACATCAAGACTACCATATTGAAAATTCGTAATTTTTATGCTAGAGATTCGGGAAAAAGTTCAAAATTCATTAAATAAATTTGTAATCCATATAATGATTGATTGGATCGACTAAGGTCCTTGGTTCGATCCCTGGCCGATACAAAACAAAATTAATATTTTAAAAAATACCACAAAAGTGTTAGGTTTGAGAAAATAAAAACACAGCAAGTTCTTTTAAAAAATCCTTTTATTACATACATACTACACTACTACAAGTACAAAAAAAACACTGACAAATTACTAAAGCCTTTTGGATTCAAACAGTCTTCTTATTGTACGGACTAAGCCTTTTACATGACTTTAAATGCCTATCCGATCCGTTCATCACCGCAGCCAGAGACGGACTGAAGTACATATCACTTATATAGTCTCATTAGCCGGTACAACACATGAGTCAAATCAATAACCATGTTCATTATACATCTCGGAGCATTTTTTATAATGAGGATGTAAGCTATCGAGACATTCTTTGAACATTATTAGAACACCGCTTCTTTCATGTCCGCGAGCATTTGAGGCGATAGTAAATGATGCGCCACAGTATTTGCACTGATGCGAAGTTCGCTCTTCATTAATTGAAGTATTCAATGCTGATGAAACTTCAGATGATGGTGGAACAGCCCATATCGAAGTCTCCTCAAGTGTTGTCAGAGGCGTTGCCAACGGGATCTGCACTTTCTCCATCGTAGCTGTCGTCAATGTTACCGTAGTCGATGGTACATCCTCCGAGTTCGACGTTAAAGACGGTAAAGATGCCATCGAAGTCTCAAGAATAGTTAATTGACACGACTTATGCACCAGAAGAAACAAACTAGGTGATCCTTACACCGCCGACGTCAGTAACAAACTGAGCGTCCTGCTGTCTAGGACTCGCTTATATACATGCACCGGTTTGAATAATACGCTAGTCAAATCAAGAACAATTTACTAAAATACTAGAGTCAAAACAACATTAAAAAAATAGAAGCACCATCAACAAAAAAGGAAGCACATTTGGAAGCACCAACAAAAAAGGAAGCACATTTGGAAGCATCATCAAAAAAGGAAGCACTCGGAAGCACCGTCATCGAAAAGGCAGCACATTTGGAAGCACCGACAACGAAAAGGCAGCACATTTGACAGCACCGACAACGAAAAGGCAGCACATTTGGAAGCACCGACTACGAAAAGGCAGCACATTTGGAAGCACCGACAACGAAAAGGCAGCACATTTGGAAGCACCGACTACGAAAAGGCAGCACATTTGGCAGCACCGACAACGAAAAGGCAGCACATTTGGAAGCACCGACTACGAAAAGGCAGCACATTTGACAGCACCGACAACGAAAAGGAAGCACATTTGGAAGCACCGACTACGAAAAGGCAGCACATTTGGAAGCACCGACATCGAAAAGGCAGCACATTTGGAAGCACCGACTACGAAAAGGCAGCACATTTGGCAGCACCGACAACGAAAAGGCAGCACATTTGGAAGCACCGACTACGAAAAGGCAGCACATTTGACAGCACCGACAACGAAAAGGAAGCACATTTGGAAACACCGACTACGAAAAGGCAGCACATTTGGAAGCACCGACATCGAAAAGGCAGCACATTTGGAAGCACCGACTACGAAAAGGCAGCACATTTGGCAGCACCGACAACGAAAAGGCAGCACATTTGGAAGCACCGACTACGAAAAGGCAGCACATTTGACAGCACCGACAACGAAAAGGAAGCACATTTGGAAGCACCGACTACGAAAAGGCAGCACATTTGGAAGCACCGACAACGAAAAGGCAGCACATTTGGAACCACCATCATCGAAAAGGCAGCACATTTGGAAGCTCCATCAAAAAAAAAAAAAAAAAAAAAAAAAGCAAAAAGGAAGCACAAGTTACGAGATCTAAGTCTTAGTTAGAAATCAGAATACAAGAAATAAAAACATTAAATTCTTATAATTTAAATTATTTATTTTATTGCTTTACATTATACAAATACAAGTAAAACAAGCCATTATTGTATGTAGCCAGCATTCCTCAGTTCCTTGAGTATGAAGGATATTTCTTTGATGCACGAATAGTTTCCTGCACAAAGCGAATCATGTAGAAGTCTTAACCGGTCAACCAATATGTTTGGATCTTTCCATGATGTGTAATCATTCTCTTCTACCGCCATATTCCTTGCACCTTTATAATAAATATTATGATCTCTGGTGTCTTCCGTTTTACCACCAACCTCAGGGTAACTTTCATGTTTGAGACGGGGATCATCACAAGCTTGATCAGATTTATTTAATATATCACGTCGTTTCCACCGTTTCGGTCTCAGGACACCGCCACATTCTTCGATCTTGGCAGCTTTAGGTGCTTCATCATAATCTATGTCTTTGTCAACAGCCTCAGAGTTACTGTAACAATCACCGTAGAAGGAATCGTCTTCACCCAATTTACCGTAATAATTCGATGATGATGATGTTGAAGTGTCTTCATCGTCTTCATGCTTCCTTTTTAGGAGTCCATCATTTTTACAAAGTAGGAAAGATCTACTTGAATTCGGCTGGAATATATTCTCACTTTTCACGTTAAGGATTCTTCCATTGTCATCATTCTTCCGTAAATCATCAACCTCCTTCAATTTAAGTTCTTTGTCGAGATCGGAAGAGCCAAGAAAATTATTGTCGTAATGCAGATCACTATTCCTTAGGCTAGTAGATTCATCGTTGTCCTCTAGCTTGTACGCAGGCTTGGCGCTACAAGTTCTGCCATGTCTTTTTAGGCTCTCTCTCCGCGTAAACAACTTGCTACATCGAACACAACTTATCATATTGCGCAGTGGATTTTTAACACAGTCATTCTTCTCGTGTTGTCTTTTATTCTTTCTCAAGATAAACTCTTTACTGCAAAACTTACACATATGTTCTTGCGATACAGCGTCAGATCCCAAATCGGAATTCATATTAGTTACTGAGACTAATGCCAGATACCAATTGAGTGTTTTAAATTAGATGCATTACTTAAATAGAAATTTTTTCATATTTCATCAGCGAGAATTAATATATCTCATGCAAAAGTACTTTATGCATGTAGTTCTGCTTTTCAACAACAGATGTCTCCACATGTTGCTTTCAGGTAAATAATATTTAGTTCTTTTATGCGGGATGCGGGATGCTCACTAACGATCGCAAAAGAAGGATGGCTTCGCTAGACTACAAGGAAAAGGAAGTTCGTCTTGCATGTTGGTGCTCCACAGATGTCTCATAGCGTAATATTAATTTGACTGAGTAATGATATTTTTTAATTCCACCTGATAAAAATATTGCAAGTTTTGATTTAGTAGCAGAAATTATCGAATTAAATGTAACTCCAGATAAAATGACATGTCTCATCAGACAAAAAAAAAAAAATCCATGCAGAGAACGGTTTCTCAGATTAGTCAGAAACACTTGAAGAAACCACAGGAATGATTGCAAGAACACGGGAAAAACCATCAAAATATTGACAAGAATAATCAGGAGCACACGGAGAAAACCATCATAATATTGACAAGAATAATCAGGAGCACACGGAGAAAACCATCATAATATTGACATGGATAATCAGATGCACTCGGAGAAAACCACCACACGTTTTCTTTGATATCAAAAAATTACAGGGAAAAAAATATTTAATAAATATAAATAAAAAATTTAAAATGAAAAAAATTACAAAAATACATAAAATTCTGGCTTGTACTGGAACTCTATCTTTGTTACACATCGAGAAGTTCACAAGCTAGCAGAATCTATTTATGTATTTTTGTAATTTTTTTCATTTTAAATTTTTTATTTATATTTATTAAATATTTTTTTCCCTGTAATTTTTTGATATCAAAGAAAACGTGTGGTGGTTTTCTCCGAGTGCATCTGATTATCCATGTCAATATTATGATGGTTTTCTCCGTGTGCTCCTGATTATTCTTGTCAATATTATGATGGTTTTCTCCGTGTGCTCCTGATTATTCTTGTCAATATTTTGATGGTTTTTCCCGTGTTCTTGCAATCATTCCTGTGGTTTCTTCAAGTGTTTCTGACTAATCTGAGAAACCGTTCTCTGCATGGATTTTTTTTTTTTGTCTGATGAGACATGTCATTTTATCTGGAGTTACATTTAATTCGATAATTTCTGCTACTAAATCAAAACTTGCAATATTTTTATCAGGTGGAATTAAAAAATATCATTACTCAGTCAAATTAATATTACGCTATGAGACATCTGTGGAGCACCAACATGCAAGACGAACTTCCTTTTCCTTGTAGTCTAGCGAAGCCATCCTTCTTTTGCGATCGTTAGTGAGCATCCCGCATCCCGCATAAAAGAACTAAATATTATTTACCTGAAAGCAACATGTGGAGACATCTGTTGTTGAAAAGCAGAACTACATGCATAAAGTACTTTTGCATGAGATATATTAATTCTCGCTGATGAAATATGAAAAAATTTCTATTTAAGTAATGCATCTAATTTAAAACACTCAATTGGTATCTGGCATTAGTCTCAGTAACTAATATGAATTCCGATTTGGGATCTGACGCTGTATCGCAAGAACATATGTGTAAGTTTTGCAGTAAAGAGTTTATCTTGAGAAAGAATAAAAGACAACACGAGAAGAATGACTGTGTTAAAAATCCACTGCGCAATATGATAAGTTGTGTTCGATGTAGCAAGTTGTTTACGCGGAGAGAGAGCCTAAAAAGACATGGCAGAACTTGTAGCGCCAAGCCTGCGTACAAGCTAGAGGACAACGATGAATCTACTAGCCTAAGGAATAGTGATCTGCATTACGACAATAATTTTCTTGGCTCTTCCGATCTCGACAAAGAACTTAAATTGAAGGAGGTTGATGATTTACGGAAGAATGATGACAATGGAAGAATCCTTAACGTGAAAAGTGAGAATATATTCCAGCCGAATTCAAGTAGATCTTTCCTACTTTGTAAAAATGATGGACTCCTAAAAAGGAAGCATGAAGACGATGAAGACACTTCAACATCATCATCATCGAATTATTACGGTAAATTGGGTGAAGACGATTCCTTCTACGGTGATTGTTACAGTAACTCTGAGGCTGTTGACAAAGACATAGATTATGATGAAGCACCTAAAGCTGCCAAGATCGAAGAATGTGGCGGTGTCCTGAGACCGAAACGGTGGAAACGACGTGATATATTAAATAAATCTGATCAAGCTTGTGATGATCCCCGTCTCAAACATGAAAGTTACCCTGAGGTTGGTGGTAAAACGGAAGACACCAGAGATCATAATATTTATTATAAAGGTGCAAGGAATATGGCGGTAGAAGAGAATGATTACACATCATGGAAAGATCCAAACATATTGGTTGACCGGTTAAGACTTCTACATGATTCGCTTTGTGCAGGAAACTATTCGTGCATCAAAGAAATATCCTTCATACTCAAGGAACTGAGGAATGCTGGCTACATACAATAATGGCTTGTTTTACTTGTATTTGTATAATGTAAAGCAATAAAATAAATAATTTAAATTATAAGAATTTAATGTTTTTATTTCTTGTATTCTGATTTCTAACTAAGACTTAGATCTCGTAACTTGTGCTTCCTTTTTTTTTTTTTTTTTTTTTTTTTTTTTTTTTTTGATGGAGCTTCCAAATGTGCTGCCTTTTCGATGATGGTGGTTCCAAATGTGCTGCCTTTTCGTTGTCGGTGCTTCCAAATGTGCTGCCTTTTCGTAGTCGGTGCTTCCAAATGTGCTTCCTTTTCGTTGTCGGTGCTGTCAAATGTGCTGCCTTTTCGTAGTCGGTGCTTCCAAATGTGCTGCCTTTTCGTTGTCGGTGCTGCCAAATGTGCTGCCTTTTCGTAGTCGGTGCTTCCAAATGTGCTGCCTTTTCGATGTCGGTGCTTCCAAATGTGCTGCCTTTTCGTAGTCGGTGCTTCCAAATGTGCTTCCTTTTCGTTGTCGGTGCTGTCAAATGTGCTGCCTTTTCGTAGTCGGTGCTTTCAAATGTGCTGCCTTTTCGTTGTCGGTGCTGCCAAATGTGCTGCCTTTTCGTAGTCGGTGCTTCCAAATGTGCTGCCTTTTCGTTGTCGGTGCTTCCAAATGTGCTGCCTTTTCGTAGTCGGTGCTTCCAAATGTGCTTCCTTTTCGTTGTCGGTGCTGTCAAATGTGCTGCCTTTTCGTAGTCGGTGCTTCCAAATGTGCTGCCTTTTCGTTGTCGGTGCTGCCAAATGTGCTGCCTTTTCGTAGTCGGTGCTTCCAAATGTGCTGCCTTTTCGTTGTCGGTGCTTCCAAATGTGCTGCCTTTTCGTAGTCGGTGCTTCCAAATGTGCTGCCTTTTCGTTGTCGGTGCTGTCAAATGTGCTGCCTTTTCGTTGTCGGTGCTTCCAAATGTGCTGCCTTTTCGATGACGGTGCTTCCGAGTGCTTCCTTTTTTGATGATGCTTCCAAATGTGCTTCCTTTTTTTTGTTGGTGCTTCCAAATGTGCTTCCTTTTTTGTTGATGGTGCTTCTATTTTTTTAATGTTGTTTTGACTCTAGTATTTTAGTAAATTGTTCTTGATTTGACTAGCGTATTATTCAAACCGGTGCATGTATATAAGCGAGTCCTAGACAGCAGGACGCTCAGTTTGTTACTGACGTCGGCGGTGTAAGGATCACCTAGTTTGTTTCTTCTGGTGCATAAGTCGTGTCAATTAACTATTCTTGAGACTTCGATGGCATCTTTACCGTCTTTAACGTCGAACTCGGAGGATGTACCATCGACAACGGTAACATTGACGACAGCTACGATGGAGAAAGTGCAGATCCCGTTGGCAACGCCTCTGACAACACTTGAGGAGACTTCGATATGGGCTGTTCCACCATCATCTGAAGTTTCATCAGCATTGAATACTTCAATTAATGAAGAGCGAACTTCGCATCAGTGCAAATACTGTGGCGCATCATTTACTATCGCCTCAAATGCTCGCGGACATGAAAGAAGCGGTGTTCTAATAATGTTCAAAGAATGTCTCGATAGCTTACATCCTCATTATAAAAAATGCTCCGAGATGTATAATGAACATGGTTATTGATTTGACTCATGTGTTGTACCGGCTAATGAGACTATATAAGTGATATGTACTTCAGTCCGTCTCTGGCTGCGGTGATGAACGGATCGGATAGGCATTTAAAGTCATGTAAAAGGCTTAGTCCGTACAATAAGAAGACTGTTTGAATCCAAAAGGCTTTAGTAATTTGTCAGTGTTTTTTTTGTACTTGTAGTAGTGTAGTATGTATGTAATAAAAGGATTTTTTAAAAGAACTTGCTGTGTTTTTATTTTCTCAAACCTAACACTTTTGTGGTATTTTTTAAAATATTAATTTTGTTTTGTATCGGCCAGGGATCGAACCAAGGACCTTAGTCGATCCAATCAATCATTATATGGATTACAAATTTATTTAATGAATTTTGAACTTTTTCCCGAATCTCTAGCATAAAAATTACGAATTTTCAATATGGTAGTCTTGATGTCTGATAGGATGATGGTCGTAGAGGATTTAAAGTCTCTTTACGAAAGTTTAACATGGTTTATTGAAATTATTATTTTTTCATAAAATTAAACATTATTGCATCGATCGGGTATCGAACCGAGGACATGAATCGATCGAATCAATATGTAAATTAATGAGTGATTTATTTAATGAATTTTGGAACTTTTCCCGAATTTCTAGCTAAATAATTACGGATTTTCAAGATGGCGGCCAAATTTCAAGATGGCGGGTGTCACAGTAATAAATGATTACTGCACTCTAGCGGATAAGAACTAAACTAACATGGCGTCAGCGCACTCTAGCCGTCGATAAAATGATGATGGCTTCCAGCATCGAAGACAAGATGGCGGACATGACGTCATACTAGATGACGATATATATGCTTTGAAAAAAAGTGGTGGGGGTAAGTCAGTCTGCCAGCAGCCACCATTGAGGAAGGAGCCTGTCGCCATTTTTAATTTTTTTGACCTCGTCGGGTTCGAACCGAGGACTCCGAACTCCGTGTCGTAAAAGTACAATTTTTAAAAAATATATATTAAAATTTTATTAATTGAATTTTTTTATAGATTTAAAAATTTTTTTCATTAAAATCGGGTAATAAATAAAAAAGTTAAAGATGGCGGACGTAACGAAAATTGCAACGGTGACGTCATAATCCAAAATGGCGGAAAACAAAATGCTGGAATGTTCGAGAAAACAAAATGACGTCATCCAAGATGGCGGATCCAAAATGGCCGCCATGATCTACTTGTCCCGTTACGTTATGTCCCGTTACGCTGTGTCCCGTTACGCTGTGTCCCGTTACGCTCGTCCAAGATGGCCGCCGTGACGTCACAATCCAAGATGGCGGAAAGGACACACAGCACCACAGCCTGGAAGCCTGTGCCAGAAGCCCCATTCCTATACTACTCTTCGCACATGTCTTCGTGCATCATGGACAAATGCCAATGTCATATCACAGTAGTCTCAAGGCTGTCTAGTTGACGAAGACTATCCTTTAAGACCCGAACCGGATACTGACGTTGCTGCAGTTGTACCAATGCTCGGTGTACTCATATGCACATACATCGTTGTTGCAGCGAAACCTTTACTTTATGCCGAACAGCAGGGACTTTGCATGTCATTTAGTGTCTTTTCAACTTATCATTTTTTGTAAATAGCTTGCGAAACTTTTTACAGCTAAACATTTTGAGAGGATGATTATTAGCACATTCTCTCTTCTCGTGTCGGCGTGCCTTACAGTTGTTCGAGAAAATGTTGTCACAGTAACGACATTGTTGTTCGTTAGTTTTTGGCGGATCACCAACGTTTGAATTCTCCTTCGCTGACGAAACATCATTCATCGAGTTTTGCTCTTCAGCCAGCACTTCAGACATTAAAGTCTTGTCTGCTGATGAAACCACACCTGTTGAGATCTTTTATGTTGTCGGTGACGATGGTACACATTCTATCGAGTTCTTCACGGTTTTTGTGGTCGATGCCATCGGGATCTGCGTTGATGTCGACGTCGCTGCCATCAGGGTCCCCGATGTTTATGGTACACAATCTATCTAATTCTGCGTAGATGTCGTCAGTGCCAACGGGAACTGCATCACTGTCGTCGCCGCTGTCATCAGGTTCTGCTCCGTCGATGGTAAACTGCCCATCGAGATGACATTAGAGCAGCAACTTAATATCAAATAACTTACTAAAGAGGAGCCGATCACGCTGCACAGCTGTCAGAGGAGGACTGATGGTCCTGTTTTCTGGGACTCGCTTATTTACCCGCGACCACCGGAATAATATGAAAATCAAAACACTATCAATTTACATTAACACGCAAGTCAAAACAACATTAAAATGAGGAAGCACACTCAAAAAAATTAAGCACATTTGTAAGCTCATTAAAAAAAGCACATTCAAAAAGGAAGCTTATTTAACAAAAAGGAAGCAAATTTGGACGAAAAATTGACAAAAAGGAAGCAAATTTAACGAAAAGTACGTAGATACATTAGCATGAAAATTCAAGTCAGCGGAAATACGTTCTCTCCACAGTGATACGATCTGGTCACATGGATACGTTCTCGCCACAGGAATTCGATCTGGTCACAGGGATACGATCTCGTCACAGGGATACTATCTCATCACACGGATACGTTCTCGCCACGTGGTATGGGGTATGATCGGTCGCAAGATGCGTTAGGATACAATGCCTCCAACTGTCTTTGGCTCCAACAGTCTTTGGCTCCGACAGTAGACTCCAAAAGTCACTGGCTCCAGCTGTCTTAGACCTAACTGCTCCAACAACATTTTGGCTACAGAACTAAAAGACTACGAGGCAACAGGACTATGAGACTACGAGGCCACGAGACTACGAGGCTACAGGAATACACGACTACGAGGTCACGAGACTACGAGGCTACGAGTATGCAAGGGTCCAGTTAGCTACAAGACTACGAGGCTAAGAAGCTACGACACTACGAGACTACATAGAAACAGGCTACGATATTACAGGGCTACAGACGGCTTGGCTACGAAGCTAGAAGTTTATGGGACTACAAGGCTGCAAGCCTACGAGGCAACACGGTAAAAAAGGCTAAGAGACTACGAAGCTACAGGACTAAAAGACTACAAGGCTACAAGATTTAAAGACAAATAAGCTACAAGTCTATGAGGCTAAAATGCTCCAATGTTACGAGACTACGAGGCTACAGGACTACCAGACTACAAGTCTACGAAGCTACAGAACTACCAGACTACAAGACTACGAGGCTACAGGATACGAGTATACAAGGCTGCAATTGGCTACAATAGCTCCATTCAGCAGTGAGAGTTAATTTATCTCATGCAAATAACTTGTTGCAAGTAGTCCCGATTCTTGTAAAAGTTGACGCACATGCTCTGTTGTACAAGCAATAGCTGTTTTATTTGGGGCGTGCGATGCTCACTCACAATCGCAAAGGAAAGAGGGCTTCGCTAGACATCAAGGAGAAGGAAATTCGTTTCACATGTCAATTATTCTCAGCTGTCTCAAGTCATAGTAGTTGTCTAAGTATTGAATTTCTTCATTTGACATGGTGTATAGACACACGGTCTTTCATGTGGGAAGCATGATTTTCACTCACGATCGCAAGAGAAAGAGGGCTTCGTCCGACACCAAGAAAGGGAAGTTCGTCTTGCATGACTGTGATTCCCAAACGTCTTAAGGTATATTATTTTGACTGAGTAATAATATTTTTTTTGTTTAAAATCCACCTGATAAAACTATTATAAGCGCTGATTTAACAACATAAATTCACTAATTAAATGTGACTCTGATTAAAATTGCATGTCTAATTAAGTAAAAAAATCGTTTAGAGATAAATAACCAGAAGCACTCGAAGAACATTAGAAGAATTATCGCCAGGAATAAACAGGAGCATACGGAGAAAATCAATATAATCGTCACCATGAATGGCCAGAAGAACTTGGAATTTTAACTTATTTTAGGACTTTCCACCATATTTACTAAAAATTATTGTATTTTACATAAAATTAAATTATTTTTGAATCGATCAAGTATCATTTAAGGGCCAGGAATAGATCGAATCAATTAGTATATTAATGTTTTTTGATGAATTGTGGAATTTTTACTGAATATATAGGTAAATAATTACGAATTGCCAAGATGGCATCCAAATTTCAATATGGTGGGTGCCACAGTAATATTAAATAATTACTGCATTCCATTGGATAAAAATTTAACTAACATGGCCACAATGCACTCTAGCAGACGAAAAAAATATGGTGGCCCAGCAGACGAAAACTTGGTGGCGGCCTCCAGCAGACAAAAACAATATGGTGGACATGATGCCATACTAGCTGGCGATATATGTGTACCTTGGCATTAGTGGTGAGAGGTCAGTCTGCCGGTGGCTTCCGTGGAAGAACGATATGTAGTTTTTTTATTTTGTTTTCACCAGGTTCGAACCGAGGACTCCAAGCTCCATGACATAAGTAGGTTTTTTTAGATTAAAATTAAATTTTTATTTGATTTAATAATTTTATATAAATATTAAAATTTATTCTAATTTTCTAACATAAAATAAGGATTTTCAAGATGGCGGCTGTAAAGATAAATTACAACGGTGAAATCATAATTCAAAATGGCAGCCATGACATTCTAATGGTCGAGGTCATGACCGCGGCAGCTAATGGCGGCTTGCTTTTAACACTCTTAAGCCACTTTTAGGCATTTTCAAGCCGTTGGCATTTTTGAAGACTCAAACAAGAAATTTTCCCTCAAATGCAAATTTTTTTCCTCAAAATAGAGAATTTTTTTATTTTTCAAACATTTTTAGGGTATTTTTTCTCAAAGTGAAAAGGGTGGGGCCTTACTAAGCGTGGAGGGAGGCCAGAACCTGGCATGGACTGGGGTATACGTGAATGGAATAGATCAGGTATGCCAGGTAAATGGTTTCAGGTACACAGACATTTTATTCAAATTCAAAATTAATTAAAAAAAAAACGTTAACATTTCTGATAAAGCAAGGCTGTATACATAAGGTGAGAACAATTTCTGACAAAGCGAGTTAGTTGACAATTATAATTTTAATGGGTAAGCCGGCTACACTGTAAGCGATCCAAACAACGATCGTCAAAAAGAGACAATGCGCAGTTAACTCGAAACACAAGCATTGCCACGAATGAAGTTATATTACAAAATTAAATTACAAAACTACTGCAAAGTGCAGGTACAAGAAAGAAAGAAGTTACATTATTCTTTAAAAAAACTTTAACAACCAAATACGTGTGACGACGTCTAAGGGGGAGAAAGTTACAAACAGAAAAACGGAAGCGAAGATGAAGTTAAATTTAATGCAATAATCCAAACAATTATTGATGGTGGCGGCCGAAAAGGAATTTAGACAGAATAAATTCAAGAACGAATGACTCTACATTAGGGTGAGGGCCACCGCCTCACTGACGACTCAAACCAACTTACATTTCTCCCCTGAGGTCGCACACGCACGAAGTTCAACTAGAAGCTCTCGGACTACATGCTAGTAGAATTACAACAGATCAGCTACTGCTGACAACCGAGCCTGACTAAGTAAACCAGTAGAAGAAGGCCCTCAACATGGTTGCAGCTGAATTTATAAGCTCGCGCCGCAGCGCACGCATGCGCCGATCAAGTGGAGGGGGAAACGAGTAAAAATTGAACATCACTAGGAAGGGGAAAGGGAGGGAGAAGGAGGAGGGGAGCGGAGTGCCGGAGGCCCGCGATGACGCGCGCAGTTCGAAATTAGCGGACCTAACCGCTACAAAAGGATTTGACATTTTAGCAAATTTTGGCATATTTGAGGCAAATTTAAGTGAATTCTGAGTCGGCATAGTTGTAAAATTTTAAAGGTTAAGGACAAGGTTAAAGGACAAGGTTAAAGGTATAGGTCAAGGTCATCCAAGATGGCCACCATGAATTCACAACACAAGATGGCAGTTGGCTCATCTGCTCCTCAGCCTGAAGCCTGGGCTCGGACCAGCAATCCTATACTACTGACAATAACAAAACATATTAAGATAATAGTAGTCTTTCAACATTCCACGAAATGCAGATTACACCAAGTGGAATCCATTATCATTTACCTGTAATGCACCGAGCACAGACTTGTGTTTAATTTCATGTCCAGGCGTCATCGCAATCGGATGCTGCACATCTCCTTGTGTGCCTGTACGCATAAGCGTCTACAAAATAAACCGAGGAGTTGAATTGTCTGCAGGTAGTTCCATAGTAGGCACATGGACTACACCTTTACAGTTTTTCGCTTGTTGTTTCAAAATGTCAATATGTGTGAATCAAACATGGCACTTATCGCAGCAAAACTTAATACGAGATCGATTCTTCGTTCATTTACTTCTCTCATGTCTTCGTGCATCATGGGAAAATGCGAACGACATATTGCAGTAGCCGCAAGAATGTCTAGTCGACGAAGACGAACCTTTCAGAGCCGAACCAAATGCTCATGTTACTGCAGTTGTACCAATTCCCGGGGTACTCTTATGCACATCGATGCATCGTTGTTGCAGAAAACCTTTAATTTCTGCCCTGCTGCACGACCTCTGCTTGTCTTCAAGTAAGTTTTCATATTATCTTTTCTGTCAAACTGCTTATAGCATTTCTCACTGCCAATCTTTTTGCGAGGAGGATTCTTAGCCCATTCTCTCTTCTCTTGTCGATGTGGATTACTGTTGTTTGATAATATATTTTCACAGTTACGGCAACGATGCTCGTTAGTTGATGACTGATCACCAACCTTTGATGTCTCCTTAGCTGACGAAACATCATTCATCAATGTTTCCTCTGCAGATATTAAAGTCTTTTCCGCTGATGGAATTACACTTGTTGAAGTATCCTGTAATGTTGCCGGTGGCGATTTTACACATTCCATCAAGATCTGCGTCGCCATCGGCGTCGGTGCCATGGGAATCTCCGATGCCATAGGTGACGCTCCCATCGAGGACTCCGTCGATGGTACAACTTCCATTGAGGTTAAAGATTGTAAAGATGCCATCGTGTTCTCAAGAATAGTTAGATACCGGACTTGAGTATCAGACGAGTCTAACTAGGTGAACCTTACACCATCCAAACAGGTACAAACTGAAATACCTGTTGTTTGGGACTCGCTTTTATACCCGCTACCGCACGAATAATATGCTCGTCAAAATACATTACATTTATGTTAATACGTGAGTCAAAACAACATTAAAAAAGGAAGCACACTAAAAAATGGAAGCACATTTAAAGTCTCATTTAAAAATAGAAGCACATTAATAAAGGAAGTAAATTTAACGAAAAGGACGCACATATGGACTAAGATTCGACAAAAAGTAAGCACACTAAAAAAAGGAAGCATATTTGGAAGCTCATTAAAAAAGGAAGCACATTACAACAATGAAGCACAAATAACGAAAAGGACGCACATTTGGACAAAAATTTGACATAAAGAAAGCACATTTGGAAGCACAACTGACAAAAGAAAAATCTCACAGTACACAAACAGGTCAGACAATGAATACGCAATACAAACATTTGACACGCAATGTAAACGTAATACACACACTGAACACGGACAAGCAATACACACATTGGTCATGCAACGCACATGCAATACACACAGGACACGCGATGGACAGGCAATATGCACACAGGACACACAACGGACATGCAATACACAAAGGTCTTACATGTTCACGAACATTCAAATCAGCGGGGATACGATCTGATCACAGTGATACGATCTCGCCACAGGATTACCAACTTGTCACATGGATACGATATAATCGCAGAGATACGATCTAGCCACAGGGTTTACGATCTCGTCACAGGGATACAATTTCACCACAGGTATATCATCTCATCAGTAGGATACGATAATGCAGGCTTGACTACATACATTTAACGAAAACATATAAATTTTCACAAACATTCAACACAGTAGGATGCAATCGTCAATTTATAGAAGGCTACAATGCCTCCAACTGTATTTGACAGCAACAGTCTTTGGCTCCGAAATTCATCGGCTCCAAAAGTTTTGGTTGCCACAGTCTTTGCCTCCAAAAGTCATTGGCTCCAACAGTCTTTGTCTCCAAACATATTTGGCTCCAACAGTCTTTTTCTCCAAAAGTCATTGGCTCCAACAGTCTTTGTCTCCAAATGTCATTAGTTTCAAAAGTCGTCGGCTCCAGATGTCTTAGGCCTAACTGCTTCAACAACATTGGGCTACAAGGCGACTTTGGTATGAAGCTAAAGGACTATTAGAATGCAAGGTTACGATATTACGAGGCTACAGTACTACAATACTAGGAGGTAACGGGATTATGAGACTACAAGTCTACGAGGCTCCAACTAGCTACAAGACTACAAGGCTACGAAGTTACGAAACTACGAGGCTACATAGCAACAGGTTAAGAGACTACAGGGCTACAGGTTTCTTGGCTACAGAGCTACAAGTCTATGAGACTAAAACGCTGCAAGGCTACAAGGCAACACGGCAACAAAGGCTAAGAGACTACGAAGCTACAGGACTAAAAACTAGGAAGCTACAAGTCTACGAGGCTCTATGGCTCGAAGGGTATGAAACTACGAAGCTACAAGTTTACGATGCTACAAGGCTCCAAGGCTATGATACTACGAGGCTACAGGACAACAAGACTACGTGGCTAAGAGGATATTAGTTTACAATGCTGTAACTGGCTACAATAGCTCCATTCAGCAGCGAGAGTTAATTTATCTTATGCAAATATCTTGTTTCAAGTTTATTTGGACAAGGAATAAGGAAGAGTGTGTTGAAGTAACTTGTTATTCAACAACGGAATGAACGTTTTTTTTCTGATATACATATATATATATATATCCATCTCACAAATTTATTTAATCTTTCTAAGAATATAAATTCAACAAACACAATATAGACTACTATTATGAACTTCTGCGTTTCAGATCAGGTTCAGTATAACTTTATTTAATATAATGTGGGAGATCCACAATCTCATTGAAATTAATTAAAGATTTAATAAAGATTTTCACATCTCTTAAAAAATAAGTGGCATATAAATAAATTCATACTTATAGTGTACGTCTCAACATTTGTTTGATGAGAAAGGAGATAAAAGAAATAATAAAAGTTGATTAAATAGTTGTTACATAAAGAAATACACAGGGATATGCTAAATCATACACATTATTAAATAAGCCCAAAAAATACATGAGTGCATGTAATCGAGGTAATAAAATTAATTCTTATTCGTTATACAAGAATACGTAGGCTTTCAAGTAATAATAATCAAACTTATGCTATTTGCTGTAATGCATCAAGGTAAGACTAACGTGACAATTACGTAAGTTTAGCAAGGCTGATTTAAAAAGCTGGTTACGTTCCAGGTATTGCAGGAACGTACTTATCCTGAGAACACATTTATTAAGTCTCTGACAGACCAAACAATATTATGAACGAGCACAAGACTAGCCCCGTGTATACGAATCGGTAGGTAAGGCCCTCATTTGTAGTGAGGCAGACCCACAAACATGACGTGTCGGTCAAGTGGAGCACACAGCAAACCAAAACCGAGTCTCTCCAGCAGAACTCGTTACACGGCGCAATCACGCTCGCACTACCCGAGCCAATTTATGCTAACAAAAACAGCAGAAGGAACGCGAAAGAGAGCGACAGAAACGCGAACCTACACAGGACAGGCATGGTGCCACAAGCGCGAGACCCCAACCAAAATATGAACACACACAAACTCTTACAGATGTCAACATAACCATAGTGGGTTTAAATGCAAGGAGAACCCACGAGAAAAGAAAACAAAAAACTGAAACGGCAAAGGTATCAAGGCATCCGGAACCCACCAGCAATGGAGTGGTCGTTACTTACAAGCATGACTCACAGCCACCAGCACGCATTTCAATTGTGAAATTTATTAAAACAGCGGCCTTAATTATAAAACATGGCTGGGGAACAACAAGGCTGAGCTGATATTTGTCATATTTGTTTGAAATATATAACAGGTGTTGTCCAAGAAGTTCTCGCGATTCGAATTCGTTTGGTTTATATGCCTGACATTGTACATGACTTGGCTTCGTGGGTCGGAGAAACTTTGCCTATATGCTTGTAGTTGGCACACTATTTAAAAAAAAATACACCGAATACAGCCTCCATTCTAGGCTTAGTAATGTCGAGTAACATAATAATTAAGCCGGTAGGAGTTCATGTTGGCATTGAGGATGATTAAATAAATTAATATTTAAGAGTATAAATTACTTTTTGAATCGACACAGGATCAACCCACGTACTGAAATGAATCGAACTGTCATTATATTAATAGGTGATTTTTTGTATGATTTTTATAATTTTTTTATCCAAATTGCTAGGTTAAATAATTACACATTTCCAAGATGGCGATCAATATGTCATAAACGATTTACTGAAGGCTGAAAGATCAGGAACTTAAGCCGATTTTAGTATTTCAATCATTTTTTAATAAATAAGTGTTTTTTACCAAAATAAACATTTTTTTAGAACAAGGATCGAACCAATGATTGACACCGATCGAATTAATCAGTATATTATTACAGATTTTTTTTATGATATATATATATATTTTGTAATTTGTAGCTGAATAATTACTAATTTTAAATATGGTGGTCAAGAAGGCATCAATATCTTACTGGGAGCTGGTAGATGAAGAATTTAAGCAGCTTTTTAAGATTTTGACCATGTTACATGAAATAAGTTTTTTCTACCTAGAATAAAAATTTCTGATTGAGCAAGTATTGAACCAATGACATGAATCGAGCGAATCAATCAGTAAATATATTAGTGATTTTTTTGATCGATTACTGTGTTTTTCTCAAATTTTTAGAAACAAAAGATGGTGGCAAAGGTGGCCGACAAGATGGTAGGTGCTCTAGGAACAAATACTGATCACTTTAGTGGGAAAAAATTGAACTAATATGCTATGGCAGTAGCACCCTCTAGCAAACGACGTGCGTACTATGTGACAATAGAGCTGCTAGTATCAGAACTGAAAACCAGATGGCAGCAGAGTTCTTAGTACACGATGTGTGCACTAAATTACACTAGCGCTCCTAGTAACAAGCACTGAAAATAAATATGGCTGCCTCCAGCAGACGAAAACAAAATGGCGACTATGATTTCTTAATCCAATATGGCATCCTCCTGGAAATGAAAACATGATTGCAGCTGTGAAGTCCTAACTCAAAATAGCGGTCTCCAGCAGACTAAAACAAGATGGCGGATCCAAGATGGAGAAATTGATGTCATACTGGCTGGCGTAATATCTGCTTTGTCACTAGTAGTGGGAGGTCATTCTGTAGGTGGCTTCGCGGAGGAAAGATCTGTCGCTATTTCTTTTTATCTCACTGAGTTCGAATCGAGAAATCCTTGACGTAAATGTGTTTGTTAGTTAAAGTTGTATACAATTTTATTTAAATATTGATTTAAATAATTTTAAAAGTTTTTCAGAATATATTGAATAATAATTACGGATATTTTAAATTGCGGATTTGACGTCATAATTTCAAAGTATTGGAAGGTTTTTATTAAAATTTTTGTTATGTAATTTTTATACATTTTTTTAATTTTTCCCAATTATTCCCGGTGATAATTACGGATTTCCAAGATGGTGGCTGTAACGATAATTTCAACGGTGATGTCACTTTTCAATATAGCGGCCATGAAATCATAATGGTCGAGATCATGATTTCGGCAGCTTGGCGGCCAGTCGACGGGAATGGACGCTATGGAGAATTTTTTTTTTAGGCAAAAATATTTTGAGGAATTTGGAATTATAAGTTTTAAATTTTCGATAGGTTTTCCCCCTCAGTAATGTTATTTTTAAATTTTCTGATTTTTTTTATTTTTTTTCTAAGAACTGGAAATTTTGGCGAAATGTAGCGTATTTTTGGCCAATTTTTAGTAATTATTTTGGCAATTTTTGGCTAATTTTGAAGGTCAAAGGATAAGGTCATCCAAGATGACTGCTGTGACGTCACAAGCCAAGATGGTGAACACCGCCACCGACACCACGCTTCATTCCAGGGCTCGGACCGTCATTTATATACCTACTACTCAAAATGTAATAAATACTCCAGAAAAATTACCGGTTTGGGGATACTGTTCAGTTTAAAAATATGCAGTAATTAAATATTTCAGTTAAAAATTTAATATTAAATCAAGCACTTTTGCTCAGTGTGTTTAAAATTAAAATCTGTTTTAGTGGTGGCTTATTTGCTAAAATTGTTTTAAGGCCCATTTTGTTTTAACCTTTTGTCGACTTCCATATACAACAATACGCTAGTCATGCTGAAATATTTTTCGCTGACATACGGGACGTGGTAGTGGCCGGGGGGGGGGGGGGGTTGCCAATAACTTCATCAGGCAGGCTTGATATGCATACGTAATTTGCAGAGATTTTTCCGACACGTCTCTCACGCCTGGCTGGAGTTTGGATAGGGGCGGATCAGATATTTCGGGAGGCAGGCTGTCACGTGTTGGAGTCGACGGTGAATTCCAGGGAAGTTCTTGTGATGGGAAAATGTTTAGAACATGTCAAGGGGTTGGTATTCCTGGTCTCAGCCTGCAATTAAAAGATGATCCTTTCAGTATTCCCGTATCTGAAATGAGAAAAACGATAGACTGTTGTAAACCAATTTTTGTTTACATCAAAATAAATATAATTTTGAAAAATCAAAAATTACTCAAGACTTGTGAAATTATAACGTTAAATGTTAATAGGGCTTTATTTCAATCTATGGATAGCTACGGGTTTTTCCAGTACGTTGGCTGATATACCAGTGATTTTCGCATGTTTATCTGTGGTATTCACTGATTGACAGAGAGTTTGACAACTTTAAACAGAGATTCGTATTGAAATTACTGAGTCACCACTCAGTTAACCACTAGTTAGCCAATTTCTCATTTACTGTCATTTCACCTTTTATATCACTTATTTAGGATTTGTGTGTAGGAATAATTGTTATCTAATTTTTTTCTGGAACATCAATTTAAATATATATTAACGTTATTATAAACGCCAAAACTTAATACACGTTCCTTACAGAACAACAAAGTTCTAGGTACCGTATAACACAGAGTTCTCAAAAAGAACTGAGTTGTTATTACAGTAACGTGAAGTAGACTATTTCATAACATAGTATTCTGCATTTGGAACAAATTTTTTCTTGTTGTTGCTAGCAAACAGTTTTGTTAAGCGTCCACAAGTAGTCGTTGTTGCCTTCACAGTTTTCTGTTGGTGTAACTGTTAAAATAATGACAGTTTCTTCACAAGATCACTCTGGTTTAACTATATGAATAACAGTTCGTCATACAGAATCACTCATAATAATATGTTTTTTTAATGATTCTTGCAATGGGAAACGTTGATTTAAATAATTATTTGGGACATTGCTGTTTTGCACTGTATGACGGAGAGGAAACCTGAAGAACGGAAGATGAAAGATGAATACACAAACACACATAAAACAGGCCAAAACCAGTTTATTCCATATGTTAAGTGTATAGGCAGCACAGAGAATTTCGTGGAAGGAATTAGAACAGTGTCATAGCACAGACGAAACAGTGGGGCGACAACGCTGAGACAGTTGCAACAAAAACAGTAGGCCTAAATACAGACACACAACAACCTTGGACAGCATAGCGACTGAAAGGGGAAACAAACGATGATATACAAAAAAAAAACAATTCCACATATATATATATATCCTGTTTCTAGTGTCCGCTATCAGTCTGTTTGTGCTTGATGGCGTGAACAGAACTCAGTTCCTTCTGAGAAAGCGTGTTGTGTTCGTCTCTTCTGTCGTCGTTCAGTTGTCGGAATACCTGTTTCATTTCATTGCTGGGTTCCTATGTTGTTGGCTGTGTTGTCGGTGTGTTGTCCAGTTTATCTGCTTAGTACCATCACTGGGTTCCTCTGTCTATCGTTATGTTGTTCAAGTTTGTTGTTTTCCTGTATTTACTGATTTTGTTGCAACTGTTTCATTGATGTCAGCCCACAATTTTTGTCTTTGCTGTGATATTGTTCTGACTAATTACTTCCATGGAATTATCTGTGCTTTCAATACATTTACTTGGGAAATCCTCTGATATAGACTTGAGTTCTATGTACCGTTCTTCGGGTTTTCTCTATAAAATACAGTACAGACTAGCATGGCGTACATACAAAATATGATTTAATTAAAATAGTATATATAAATGGTATTCAAACTACAAATTATATTATAAATACTGAAGTTAATTTGTTACACAGGAAAACTGATAATAGAACTTAGTTTTCTGTAAAAAAAAAAAAATCCTCAAATTTTTTTGATCAATATTTATTTATATTTACATTAGGTTTTTTTCTTTTTATTTGACTGTACAAAACGTCAATATACAGTTTATTAAAAATTAAATGGCATTGCAAGTAATCGAGCATGATCTATGTTAAATAACCCATCAAAGCTTTCGTCGGGAATTATTAAAAAAAAATAAAAGTTTTTATTCATACTCTTGATGGCCGTATAGAGATTTTACAGGTTCTCTCGACTAAAAGTCCTGTGTCGAATCACTGCGCTATTTCGCTTTCTATGAGCTAAAATGTTTCAAACATATAAAATTGAATGACAGATCATATAAAAATAAAATTAAAATAATTGATGTTCACTTGTGACTAATGATTATATTTTAAGATGTTGCTACTCTGCTTATATTTAATGTAATATGCTTCAAATATTATTGCCAGTTGATAAAATACTCTTATGAAAACCTGATGACGTACTGAAGTAATGTTCTTCTTACATTGTTACGTACTACATATAACGACACAGAAAAATATCGTCATGCATATTACATTCAACTATATTTTGATCTATTTCTTTTACCTAACTTTTAGATGATAAACCTTTAGATATTTGCTATTATAATTTCAACATTTATTATAAAAAACCTTTCTATATAAAACACTTTTCTTTGTTAATTTCGTTTAGTCTTTTTCATCTACTTGTTGCTTATTAATTATCTTGGTTGCATATTAATAAATTGCTAAATGTTTTTATCCGTTGATTTGTTGATCAAGTAATTCTTCTAAGGACAATTTCGAGTCAAAATATTGGCATTAATAAATCTTTCAATTCTTGTTTACAAACAATACATCAAACACGGAAATTAATTAAGAGCCTAGAGTGTTTCTCAGTGGAGAAAAATTAGTTAGAATAAAATCAACACTAACGTCAATATCCTTATACAACACATTCAGTCTAAATGAAAGTCCCCATTTTATCATATTAATAGGGACGTGAGGCTGAAAAATCACGCAAGAATATAAAGTGAACTCTAGTGCAGACGGCACTGACTGAATGACAGTTAAGCTTAAATAATCTTTTTACAGACCTACAAGATTCGCGTTGTTTCCTGGTGCCAGTTAAGATTGCGAAGATTGAAGTTTCATTGGCTGCTATCGCATTACTCTTCTCTCTTGTGATCGCACATTATTCAGCGAGATGGCGTATAGTGCTTCAAGGAGTGGCAGGTAACCCTTGCTCTAATAAAAATGGTCATTCAAAGTACACAATATGGCAATATAGACAGTCGCCAAAAATTAAACTCGAAATCTGAGTACCTCTATGATATTATGATTATCATTATGATTAGAGCAGTGTACTACTCAAGAGAAGATTTTGAATCCAGCTGTGTGTTAAATATTTGTAGCATTGTCTGTGTTTTGGTGGTTGCCTGGGCTTTACTTCAAGTCAGTGTTTACTGTCAGGTCAGCACACCAGTGCGGAAGCAAACGCGTCCTGTGAAATAGGGGAATGTCTTCTCCTGCAGGTGGCCGCCATTACAAGAGAACAGTCGCTAGCACGGGCATAGCCTACCTTATTGCGCTCTAGTGAGTTATCAGATTATTTCGTGAAAAATGCATGCATCTAATTATTATTCTAGCTTTTAATGCGAGTTGTTTAACTTCATTAACTTCACTGCCACGAGCATGTGCAGGCAGGAAGTTCGTGGCAAATGACACCTTAGTGGAGTGTACGTTTACGTGTTTGTGTAGGCCTACTGCCAAGAGTGTGGAGAAAGGCAGGTGGCGGTACGGGAAGCTACGATTCACTCGTCCTTCTGGTCATACCCGAATACTCACGTTGGCAAACCTTCTTTCAACAGACGAGATAGCCAAACGCCCGATCGTGCATCATCGGTTTTTTTTTTTGTTCATTGTAAATAAATATACAACTCATTATAACTAATGGTCAATATGGTTAGGTTAGCTACATTATAAATACTTTAAAACATTGTGGACGGTTGATTTGGTTAGGATAGCTACATTAAAGATACTGTGAAATCATGTAAACGGTTTCCCCCAAATAAATACACCTGTTGTGGTACGGAAAAAAAAGCGAGCATGAACTTCGGGGAACTTCGGGTTTGACTCTCTCGTCTGTGAAAAGAAGGCTTGCCAACGTGAGTATTCGGGTATGTCCAGAAGGACGAGTGAATCGTAGGCTTCCCGTGGCGGTACAGGTAATGTTAGCGCTGCCAACCTACTCCCGAAAGTCACTGGCGCCGGGATGTTGGCAGCCTTGCTGCGGAGGGGAACAGTCCCGCGGCAAGTTCGACACGCGATGCGCAGGCTACCTGCTACCATCTCTTGGTTGCTCAGGCATCCAACTGCCCGACACTGTGAACCAGACATGGCTGTACGTTCCGGTATTTACAACGATAGTTTCTCAAATATTTCACACTTCATTTCTACTAATACGTTCCAGTTACTTAATGAGACGTAGCAAGTTATTTTATTGTTTCTTTTGCCAACGTGTCTCAGCACCTAGTGATGTGTTTGCATAGATAACCACATTAAGTTTAGAAGTTTTTATTTGCATTCATATCAGGATCTTCCACTTATTTACGAACTAAGCTTCTAAGTCTAGAGAGAGCGACGTTGTTAGTACATTCGCGGCATTTGACTTCACTGCAAATCATTGTGGTGGTATTTCAAGATTATGGTGAATCCAAAGCAATGGCGGATACACACATGTGCCCCCCCCCCCCCTCCTCTCCGCGGTGATGCGGGTGGTCCAACACAAAGCGTGGTTCAAGTCAAGGTTATTCAATGTATATTCGAACGCGTTCATACACTTACCTAAAACAACTTAATTATTATATATAAAAACTAAATATTTTGCTCCAAATTACTTGATGATTTGTTAGTTCTACGCCCATAACTCAATATGTCTTTTAGCCCTCCCCCCCCCCCCCCCACCAATTTTATTTTGTATTCGCCACTGATCCAAAGGCAGGTCACGATTTCCCGGTTGTCAAAATCGTCAATTTTTTTGTCGCCCCTCCAGTCTGTCAATCGGTGGTAGAAAGGTGGTGCGAAAAGGGTTGGAGGCTGGGGGGAAGGGGTGTGATGCGAATGGCATTAAAATGTTCACCTGTCAAATTTGCAGTGTCTGTGTTTCTCCCGTCGCTGTCGCAACGATGATCAGGGTTTCGCTCGGCGCAAAGCGGAGACATATGACACATTCGCCCTCCTCAAGCCGCAGTGTAGCTGCCACGCCCTGGCTCAATAAAAATCACCTCTGTTCCGTTTTTACACGAGAAGCCAGTGCTGCCAACCCCCCCCCCCCCCCCCAAATATTTAATGTGATTCACATACTACTAACTCCGTGAAAAATCTAACTACAGTGCGGAAGCCACGGAAAAGCAGTTACTGCTGTGTGCAGGATCGTGTGAAGGATTGCCAAGGATCGAACCCAGGACTTGAGTATGTGTACCAAGTTACTAATTGAGTTCATCGCTTTAAGACGTCAACAATTCAAGAACGATAGAATCTTTAAAAACGTTATAAAAGTAATTTTTGATTTCAAAATAAATTTAGTTTTACCTGGGATAAAATATTAAACAATGATTTGATTTTACAATGAGTAGTCTGAAATGTATTAAAACATTTAAAAATAATATTATAAATTAAGTGTTTTTTTTTTAGAATTTTCTATAATTTTATTTGGTTTTATAATAATTCACGTAAAAATTTTTTCACTAATTTTAGTTTCAAAATGACTTTATCCGCAATAATATTGTAAAAGAATATTTAGGTGCCAAATGTTTAACTTTTATGGAATTTTCGTCACTGACCCTTTTAATCTGATCCAGAGTGATAATTTGCTGGATTATAGGAACATTTTAAGTCACTATAAGAATTTATCAGAAACTTGTGATTATTTGGAGTATTCGTTGCATTCTTTGATTAGTAATCTTTAAACAAAAAAAATTAACTTCTTAATGCCAAGGTATAAATATCCTCAGCTAGTATTATGTCGTATCCGCCATCTTGTTTTCATCCACTGGAGGCCACCATCTGGTTTTCGTCTGCTAGAGTGCACCGCTACCATGTTAATTTAATGTTTACCCGCTAGAGAGCAGTAATCATTTATTATAACTGCAACGACCGCCATCTTGAAATTTGGACGCTATCTTAAAAATTCGTAATTATTTAGCTATAAACATGGAAAAAAAATTATAAAATGTATAAAAAAAATCTGTAATTAATATACTGATTGATTCGATCGATTACTTTCCTTTGTTCGATACTTGATGGATGCAATAATTTTTAATTTTATACAAAATACAATTATTTTATTAAATATGAAGGAAAATCCTAAAAGCAGCTTAAGTTTCTCATATTTCAGCATCATATAGGCTGATAATACCGCCATCTTGGAAATTAGCAATTATTTAGCTATAAATTCGGGAAAATTTCCATAATTCATCAAAAAATCACTCATTAATATAATGATTGAATCTTGGTTCGATCTTTGGTCAATGCAAAAACAGGTAATTTAATTTAAAATACCACAAAAGTGACAGGTTTGAGGAATAAAACACTGTAAGTTCTTTTACAATATAAATGTAATATATGATTTCTACACTACAAGCAAATTACTAAAATATTTAAAATTTCTCGATAAATGAATTTTTCTTATGGTAGTCATGTGACAGTGAGGAGCTTATAAAATTATAGTATCTAATTTCACAGTTTTGTAATGGACTACCAAATAATCAGGGCGTCGGTATATGATAGCACACCGTTCGTAGTCACGAACGTAACGACGTGTTTAGTGGTCAGTTCCAATTTTCATGACGTCTAGCATTCTGTGCTAGCATAAAGGTTCTGCCACAATATTTTCAAACAGGTTCTTTCATGCACATAACAAACCCAGTACAGATATCACTATTTTATAGGTAATTTTTGATGAATTTTAGTATGTTTTCCAAATTTCTAGGTTAATTATTACCTATTTATAATATGGTGGTTAATGTGTAAAATCGGCTTACTGAAGGATGGTAGATGAGTAATTAAACCCTATTTAGACTTTCCACCATGTTTGATTAATTAAGAGTTTTTTTTACCTGATGTGATTTTTTTTGCATCGATCAATTATCCAACCAAGGTCAGGAATCGATCGAGATTATCAGTATATTAATAAATGTTTTTTTTAATAATTTTGGAATTTTTCCTGAATTTCTATCTAAATAATTACAGATTATTTTAATTTTTAATATGGCGGCCAAGAAGGTCGACAAGATGGCAAATGCAAAAGTTATAATTACTACTGCACTCTAGTGGGAAAATGTTAAACTAATATGGTGGAAGCATACTCTCGCAAATAACGAGTGTACTACGTGACACTAGTGCTCCTTGTATCGATTATTGAAAACAAATTGGCTGCAGTGCTCTCTAGCACACGACGTGAATACTACGTGACAGAAGCGCTCCTGGCAGCATTTACTAAAAATAAATATGACTGTCTCCAGAAGACGAAAACAAGATTGCTGTGATGTCATTATCCAAGTTGGCGGTCTCCAGCATACGGAAACAAGATGGCTGATTCAAAATAGCGAATGTAAGGTTATACTGGCTGACGTAATATCTCTCTTGGCATTAGTGGTGGGAGGTCAGTCTGTTGGTTACCTCCGTGGAAGAAGAATTAGGCATGATTTTTTTCCCTCGCCGGTTTCGAACCAAAGACTTCAGACTTCAATACGTAAGTGCGTTTTGAAATAAAATTGTATACATTTTTATATAAATTTAAATGTTTTCCAATTCTCCTAATAATAATTACGGATTTTCAAGATGGCGGACGTGACGTCATAATTTTATAATCACGGAATGTTTATTTATTAAACTTTCATTATATTATTTTATTAATTCTTTTATTTTTTTTCATTTTTTCATCGTAATAATTTTTAATTTACTAATGGTGGCCGTGACAATAATTGCAATGGTCATTTCACAATTGAAAATTTCGGCCATGACATCTTCATGGTTGATGTCATGTCCTCGGCGGCTTAGGGCAGCTTGTTGACGGGAAATTCAAACCGCTTTGGGAAATTTTCAAGCTTTTAGTTTGTTTGTTTTTTTTTAATAAAATTAGTAATTTTTCCTCAAAACGGAAATCTTTCACTTGAAACAAATTTTTTTTTTTTTTTTTTTTTTTTGAGGTTTTTGACGTAATTTTTTTGTAACAATTGGGCAATTTGACGAGTTTTTGGCGATTTTTTGGCAAATGTTGGCTTTTTCGGGCAAATTTTGAGCCCTAATTTGCCATTTTTGGCAAATTTGGAAGGTCCAGGTCAAAGATAGATGTCAATGTTGTAAACATTTGGACATGTTTACATGTTTATAATTATTGTTGTATCTTAGCTTTGTATTTTATGATCTAAGTAAAAGTAACTATACATTTTTATGTAATGTATGTAAATGCTAAATTGTACATGGTGCAACGACCCAGAGATATTCCATAGTTCATCAGTTGACATTGATATTTGGGATGTTATTCTTCTTTGTTGAACATTTATTTGAGATGTATTGTTCCGTTTATTACTGACTTCGCATCATGTAGATACTGTTAGCTATGGTCTTCGAGTATTGAATTCTCGCCAGGTAAGAAAAGAGGTTGTTTAATTATTCTTCCTAGCTGAGATGCTCGCTGGTCGGCATTTTCAGGAGGAACGGGGGACTTAAGTTTTGAACTGCGGAGCGAATGGACGTTCTCTGTGCGTGTGACAGTTCCTGGGTTCGGGAATTGCGCGCAGAGGACAAGAAGATACGTGGCTACCGCGTAATTAGTTATTTTTGAAGTCTGATTCTTCGTCATGCAGACTATAGGGAGTCGCATTTCGCATTTAAGTTTACTACCGCGTCGGGCGAATATCCGTCCTTGCAAGACTTCCGATCATCTTCATGCTGCAGTTCCTGTCTGCGCTGGTGAGACCTGCCCAAACTAAATATTTTTCAGCACACCCGGAATGGCGTCAACAGTAGCTGTCATCATCAGTATTGCTACTGGATCGTAGTTTAGACTTTATTTCACAGCAAGACTGCTCGTATATCCTGGAAAGCTGAGGACGAGATCAGTGGTCCAAGAAGAACGGAGTTTCAACTGCCCTCCCCTGAACTAAGCCGGACTATTTTCTTACGAATAACTTATTTATTAGCTAGATGCTCATGAAATTCAATTTAACCCTGAACATTACTGGCATTAGATATAGGTATCAATGGGTCGTCGCGTGCTAGGAAAATTTGTATAAAGTTTAGAGTTATCAAATTTATCATTTTTTTTGTCTTATCTCCTTATAATATTACTTAATAAACTATGATGAATTTAAATCTTGTAAATTTATGAACCCGTATGATACTAGATCACACACATCCATTAACATCACAAAATAAATTAAAATATTTAATTACAGATGACCCATCAATGTGGAGCGGAAAGCAGTAAAATCTAATTCCAATACATTAAACACAATAACGTGGGTCTGAAATCTAGCCTAAATTTGATAGATGGCGCACAACTACGGGGCCTCGATTGTCCTAAGCCATTTTCAGGATAGTTGGTAGCCATTTTGTTTAATAACGTCCTCCTTCTCCCATTTACCTTGTCCCTACATCGAGGAAGGAGCTATGTCAGGTGACGAAGGTACGTACTTTCTACGCCACAGAAGCAAAGCCGCAAACGACACCGAGGAATGTGAGCATAAGTCAACAGAAAATCGTGATAGTTCATACAGCGAGGTTTTATCGCCCGTTAGGTGTTACTTGGCTGATAATCAAAGTAATAAAGTAACTGGGCAAGCAAGCGCCATCGATTCCCCAGAACAAATTCCATTTTCCAAAGAGAAAGAAAACCCGGTTAGTGCAGTAGAAAACACATCACAGACGGGAACGAATTTAACCACGATGGATGATTTCATGCGTGCTTTTAACACACTTTCTAATCAGCTAAACGCGTCACTAACATTGCAGACAAACAGTATTTCAGAGGAATTAACACGTCAAAGAGCTGAAGCGGCGGAACAAAATAACACTATTTCAGAGGAATTAACACGTCAAAGAGCTGAAGCGGCGGAACAAAGCGCAAAAATAACCGAAAACCTAAATAAAATGCAAACGGAGGTATTAGCGAGAGTAGACTATAAGATCTCTGAATTCACGCAACACGTCACTGCACAAATACATAATGTACGCGAAGAAGCACAAAATTTTCGCGATTCAGTCACCGCGAAATTTACTTCTGTCGAAGTTCAGATGCAATGCATGCAGCAATCCATAGAGAATGCTGAAACCGTGTGCCAGGACACAGCTAGGCGGGTAGCAGAGGAAACAATTACGCAAACCACAACTGGCATGGAAATACGTTTCGCTCACGTACAGCAAATGCTACAGCAACACGAGACTGACACTACGCAAGAATTTAAGACGGTAATTAATAAAATCGAACGTTTGGAGAGTTTCGCACACAGGATATCTTTACATGATACTAACGCATGTGTAGTGGAATCGCCGTCAACACAACAACCCGATCGTCACATTCCGGCTTCGCCGTTGCGTACAGACAACCAGTCGGCAAGCACGGCAAACGTCACACAAACCACGGCAAACGGGCAAGGGATATTAGTTTTAGATGCCGCCACTACGATTAATCATCCTGCGCGTCATTGGGCCGAAGAAATGCCCACTTTTTCTGCAAAAACGAATGAAAACCCTCGTAAATTTCTAAAATCATTAGCCGAATATGCTAACCGATTTAACCTTACAGAATCAGAGAAAATGCGTTGTTTGAGTTCGTGCTTGAAAAGTACTGCGTACTACTGGTGGGAGGTTCACCAAGGCAGCACAGAATCGTACAATGAGTTTTGCCAACTATTCCTACGCCAACACTGGAGTATGAAAATACAAGGAAACCTACGCGCGCAGCTGCATAGCGAAAAATTCGATCCAAAGCGTGGCCGGTCATTAGAGGCGCATCTTAGTGACATGTTCGAGCGAACGCGTTACTTGGACATTGTTATGAATGACGAAGAATTTATAGTTTTAATTTTGGGACAGTTGCCAATGCGTTATCAGCTGCATCTTTCCGGCAGAAACTTTGAAAATATATCTGATTTTCGTGAGCAACTTCTAGCCTACGATCGTTTGGACAGGCAAAGCCGTGCCAACACGAATGTTCGAGAGGAAGGAGAGCGACAGCCGCCAAACAAGCAGCCGCCATTGTACCAACCGTGGGTACGACGAAATGACAACACGAACAATACGAATATACATCGTACACCACAGGCAAACACATTAATTTGGCGTCAAAACAAAACAAATCACAGGCAAAAGCAGTGGTACCACGACAACGGAACCAATGGTAACTATCGTAGTAATTGGCGACGTAAAGGTGCTGATAAACAACCGTATCCGAATGCTTGGCAAAACAGGTATAACAGTAATAGGGATCAGACTACACCACGTCGGGAAGAAGATGTTAGGGGACCCGATAGGACTCCGTCATCTTCGCCTCAACGGCCTCCCAGGTCGCCGCGACAAGGAGAATGCAGACACGCGCCAAGGAATTTTAAGCAAGACTACATTCGGTCTAAGCTGCAAACCCCGCAGTATTATGATGATCATGGCGAGTCACATTATGGTAAGAATTCTCAAAGTCCGCGGAACCGACTGCCACCTGAAACAAATCCCTCGGGTCAGTTGCAAGTTACCCAACTGCAAAGCACCGCAGCTTGCAACGTTGCCAGTTCAACATCATTGCCTTCATTCAGCAAAAATCATCCATCGTCATCGTTACAGCAACCCGGGTACTTCCAGAGACAAGAACCTGTCAACCCAACTTTTTTCTATTCGAATAGTCAAGGTATTGAACCAATACGCAGCAACGTCACACAGCAGAACACTAATTTTGTTGCGACGAATCCTGAGACATCTTTAAACCAGTAAGCATCGGTGATGGTAGTCCCTATCTCCGATCGCAACTGGATTAACCCCCCATGAAATTTTGTCACACGAACGTTCGGAGGCCTTACCCACACTTTTATTACCTATAATTGACAAGAATAAGGAAGACAATGAAGAGGACGCAAATAAGCAAGAAGAAACGCGAGAGCAGTTGGAGGAGTTCGTCAGAGCGCGCCTTCACCTCGCCGCGGAACGTCGTAGAAGGGGACAGAAGAGAACACGCAATGACAAACTTAATATTGGAGATCTCGTTCTGAAAAAGTCAAATCCTATTAGTAATTTATGGCAACAAGTTACCAAGAAACTGTTTCTCCTGTATGAAGGACCATTTAGAGTGAGCGACATAATCAACGAGAACTGTTACACCTTGAAGGCTTTGGACAGCGAGGAAGTGATTGGAAATTACAATTTAACACAGCTGAGACGCTACAAACAGTATGAATTGCAGTAACTTATAACATCGTTGAATGTTTGTTTCAAGGTGGTAGTTATGTTTTAAGTGAAGAAAGGGTTGAAGCAGATTTGTTTATTTGATCATTAATTATATTTGCATTTCGAATGGATAAATGTATGTTGCATCTCTGAAGTGATTAAACATTGGAAGCGGCTATTTTGTTTGTGTTCACTGGATAATAGAAACCAGTGAGGACATCTTGGCGCACCGCGCTGTCGACGTTATTATTTTTGTCCACTGAGCAATGTAGGCCAGTGCGGACATCTCGTGCAGTGATTGCATTACGTCGATTTTAGTTGCCCACACCTAAATGGGGTAGTGTGACGTGATTAGCTTCAATGTTAAGTATTGAGCGATGCCACATTTTTTTTCATGAAGAATTTTATGGAAGATTCGAAATTTTGTTTTTTTCTGCCAATTGCCTAATTCACAGCGGACAAGATATCTACCATGAAACTGATATTGCTGCAAGTCTAATTAAACCAAAGAGCTGGCCCACAAACGAAGAACAACTGCTAGCTGTCAATGGAATGAGTACCTCGAGATTATTTCCCACTAGCACTCCTCGTATATTGCTTGTCCATGAGTTAGTCGCTATTCTCTCATTTATACTTGTTAGAGTTGTCCTTATACACTCGTTATAACATATACTCCAAAACAATGAAAGCGAAAATATTGATTTCTATTTGTTTACGACTTCTATTGTTGAAAGAGATTATCCTAATCTGTATGATGTCCTTCTCCATGCTCCTGTTTATTCTATCGTTTTTTTTTTCTCTTCTTCTTACCTTATTCATGTTTTCATTACACAACACGACATATTACCTACAAATCAAGAACTTGAATGCTGTTGCATTTATTGGTATTTAAGTGTGATTTTCATTTTTCGCACGCCTTGTCATACAAAAATAGGAAATTGTTATTGGTAAAATAATTACTAACTGATTTTCTTAATCTAATATGCAGTCATAAGGGATACTTAAAATAATAAAATAAAATGCGGTTTCAATTTGTTTAGAAACAACCTATATATATATAGTAGGACTGTAAATATAAGAGAGCATAGTTCTTAATGAATTGGTTGTTTTATTCATATTACATGAATTAGTGATGCAAACTTTAGTGTAGACGCAATGTTATGAAATTTTAAAACTTAGATGACAAGAGAAACGGTTAATGATAGGGAATTGTCAAATTAACCTACACCGACACCCATTGAAATAGGTGAACATTAACATTAATTAATACAGCCTCATTAGGAAGTGAAGTGCGCGAAAACGATCGTTGGTATACGATATGCTACTTCGATGGTAATTCGCTAGCGAGTGATTAAGGTCACAGTGCTTCGATCTACACTCATATAAGTACAAACTTCATCTGTTAAGACTTATCGACTTTTTGTAAATTATGTGATTTTGTCAGCGAACCAGTACGTCCGAACAGACTATAACAGTATTAAGTAACAAATCAATTTTATTCTTGGTACAGTTGTATACAAAAGTATTATGTATGATTCATGTTGTCAATTGATGTTGAAAAAAAAAATTGTTTCTTTGTTTATAATCTCCATAAACATAAGTCATGTTATGTTATAAGGGTAGTAATATGTGATAATGTCAATTGTAATTTTATGTGTAATACCACAAACATTACAATCAAGCACGATTGCTTAGAAAACATTCAAAAATGAAAGAGACTGACATCAAACAAATTGCATAATATTGTCTATGTTTGTCAATTATCAATTTTAAGAGTAATCAAATGTTTTTCTTTCTTTCAAGAAGGTATGAGTTAAGAAAATTTACAATAATGTTATGTCATAAATATTAAAATTTTCTTGAAGCGGCTCTGTAAACATTTGGACATGTTTATATGTTTATAATTATTGTTGTATCTTAGCTTTGTATTTTATGATCTAAGTAAAAGTAACTATACATTTTTATGTAATGTATGTAAATGCTAAATTGTACATGGTGCGACGACCCAGAGATATTCCATAGTTCATCAGTTGACATTGATATTTGGGATGTTATTCTTCTTTGTTGAACATTTATTTGAGATGTATTGTTCCGTTTATTACTGACTTCGCATCATGTAGATACTGTTAGCTATGGTCTTCGAGTATTGAATTCTCGCCAGGTAAGAAAAGAGGTTGTTTAATTATTCTTCCTAGCTGAGATGCTCGCTGGTCGGCATTTTCAGGAGGAACGGGGGACTTAAGTTTTGAACTGCGGAGCGAATGGACGTTCTCTGTGCGTGTGACAGTTCCTGGGTTCGGGAATTGCGCGCAGAGGACAAGAAGATACGTGGCTACCGCGTAATTAGTTATTTTTGAAGTCTGATTCTTCGTCATGCAGACTATAGGGAGTCGCATTTCGCATTTAAGTTTACTACCGCGTCGGGCGAATATCCGTCCTTGCAAGACTTCCGATCATCTTCATGCTGCAGTTCCTGTCTGCGCTGGTGAGACCTGCCCAAACTAAATATTTTTCAGCACACCCGGAATGGCGTCAACAGTAGCTGTCATCATCAGTATTGCTACTGGATCGTAGTTTAGACTTTATTTCACAGCAAGACTGCTCGTATATCCTGGAAAGCTGAGGACGAGATCAGTGGTCCAAGAAGAACGGAGTTTCAACTGCCCTCCCCTGAACTAAGCCGGACTATTTTCTTACGAATAACTTATTTATTAGCTAGATGCTCATGAAATTCAATTTAACCCTGAACATTACTGGCATTAGATATAGGTATCAATGGGTCGTCGCGTGCTAGGAAAATTTGTATAAAGTTTAGAGTTATCAAATTTATCATTTTTTTTGTCTTATCTCCTTATAATATTACTTAATAAACTATGATGAATTTAAATCTTGTAAATTTATGAACCCGTATGATACTAGATCACACACATCCATTAACATCACAAAATAAATTAAAATATTTAATTACAGATGACCCATCAATGTGGAGCGGAAAGCAGTAAAATCTAATTCCAATACATTAAACACAATAACGTGGGTCTGAAATCTAGCCTAAATTTGATAATGTCATCAAAGATGGCCACCGTGACGTCACAATCAAAAATAGTACGCCGACACCACACACCACACTCCGACCTCAGTAGCCGGACATACGGTGGAGGGAGGTCCATTGCTTGTCCAGTGTTTGTTAAAATATTAAACTATGAACCATACTCCGCAATTAATCTATAAAACACTAAAGTATTATTACACATTGGGACACGTTTTTAATGTGTGTATTGATAACAATGGCATAGCTATTATACAAAATTTATATATATTTTGTTCTCATAACTATTATAGGTTAATATTTACACATATCTCAATTCCCATCCAGCAATGAGGCCATCAGAATTTATCTCTCTCCTATATACTATCTCAAACTATCTACTACCCTCTCTAATTTAATCAAAAGGTATACGATAAAATAATACTTATTTAGAGTATTGAAGTATTTTATTTGAAGTATTAAATCGTAGTACCATTTACGACTTGCGCGCGTAACAAGTTTAACTACTGTTTCTTATGAGATATCGAAAGTTGTATACGTATTAGCAGAAATATTTGGAGATGTCACTTATCCTCAAATTAGATACGTTTAAGACACTCCGCATTCATAAAGATGGAAGTAAAGTCTCGTCATATAAATAAAAAAAAAACTTAACGATATTATGCTGTACATGACCCGCATGATTCTTATTCCAAACGTATTCTTGGATATTATTGTGATTGCCCTAATGGCAATTTTAATGTGAGCTGTTGCTCACAACAACCATAATTTAATTATTCCGTTCCTCTTGCCAATACCTTTTGAGAAATATAACTTGGACCAGTAAATATACTTTCTAATCTATTTGATAAAAACATATTAAAGTGGTTACCAATTTTAATAGTCATGCAGACTAAGCGCACTTGTAAAATGTTTGTATTTTTAAAATATTTTCGTTTTTAATAATTGTATGTGATTATAATACAATTTATTTATTAAAATTTTTCACTATGTTATCCTCCTCCAATTTGGTAAGATTTTGTGTAAAATTAAACTACATTAAAACACGTTTATTGTATATTTAAAGGCTGTTACTTAATATTGAAACCATACAAAAACTTATCATTGGTTACTATTATTATTACAAAAAATGGTGAGGTAAAATGTATGCATTATACTTAAATATTTTTGCTTTTATGTGGTTTAGAAATGTTAAATAGTATTCAAAAAAGTATTAAAAAAACAAATCGTCTCTTTTGACGATTTCTTGTTATACTTCCATAACTACCTGGTTTTGGTCCAAATTATACATATGAATTTCTTATAGCTTCACCTAAACCCAACATATTTTATGGTAGGACTTCTTATTGGGAGGAGATTTCCTGTGTTTATCAGGTTATGCCCTTTGAGCCATGCATGACTCCGTATATAACTGCCGATCTTATCCAGACTAACGAGTTGCTTCAGCTTCCACAGACCTCTGTGGCCTCAAATAATTCAGAGATAAGTCACTGTGTTCTCCCCACTCTTAGTTTTGACTTAGTTTAAGAATTCATCAGGCCGGGAATTATTTGTATATAATATTCATGCATAAGCTGTGTAACAAACGTTAATGAACAACCATTTTAAAAGTAAACCATGAACCACATACCGAAATAAATCTATAAAACACCAAATTATTATTACACATTTGGGACACGATTTTAAAGGGTAAAGTGAGTTTAATAGCATAGCCATGATAAAAATAATATTTTTTGTTCTCATAATCATCATAGGTTACTATTTACACGTATCTCAATCACCGTCCAGCACTGAGGCCTTCAGAGCTTGTCTCTCCTCGGCCATCGGGCTGACAACCGCGCGGGGAAATGGACGAGTATGGTCTCATCGCCGACATTCAGTTCATCGGATACGATGAAGGGTGGTGAGATGCTAGTGAAGCACTGGCGGAATGAGCCGAAGGGTAACGGGTAAGAGTAGTGTCCTTAGAATATTCTTTCCAAACCACCTCTTTCAGAACCACCTCTGTCCGGACCACCTCTGACCAAACCCTTCTGTCCAAACCACCTCTGTCCAGACCATCTCTTTCAGGCCCTCCTCGGTCATAACTTCGAGATAAACCACGATCTGGAAGACCTGTCTGATGCTCTACCGCTTCCTCTGTTTGAACTTCTGTCACCACCGACTCGCGACAACGTCTGCCATGTTTTTCACTTGCACATGTTCCTGGTTCGACGCCGCCGGGAACCGAACGTGAACCACGTGGGTGAGAGCAGCGATTCGCGAGCACTCGCCCACTGTTGCCTGCAACACGGTTTACGCAGCACGGTTATGTACACAGGTTTAAGGGGGTAGTATCCCAAATTATATTGCTTCTCAATTTTTTGTGTTTTTGTACATTATTTTATACATACACATGTGATAATATATAATTGTTTATAAAAAGTGTTTTCTTTTACATAAGCGAATTTTTAAAGTTTTTTTTATTAACATAGGGGCCTACGTTATTGGAATAACCTATCGTATGTAGCCGTCGTTTTAAAACCCTTAAATTTTCAAATGCTACCATTAATTAAAAATCAATAAAAGAAGGTTTTCCCAAAACTTTGAAAACTAAGTTTTCTGTAGTTTTGGGAAAACCTAATTTCATTTATTTAATTAATTTTGTACTAAAAATTAACAGTTTTAAGTTGAAGACTCCATATGAATGGTTAATCGAAAAAACTGTAGGTACACCACGTGATTTCATGCTTTCAGTACATGCTAGAACTGACAAAAATTTGTTTTTAAGTTCATAAATGTCATTAAATAAAGATTAGTTTAGTAAAAAAACCACCTTTAAAAAACTAATAATATTATAAAATTATTTACAATCGTTTGCAAAAATTAAATATTTAAAGCAAAATAATTATAATTTTGTTCCTTGCGCAAAGATCGAACAGAACTCTGCCTACAAAAGTAGTATAGGAATGGGGCTCCTGGCACTGGCGCTGGCGCGTGGAGCCTGAGCCGGTGTCCGCCATATTGGATTGTGACGTCACGGCGGCCATCTTGGAGGAGTGTAACGGGACATAGCGTAACGGGACAAGTTTGGCCTTGACCTTTGACCCTCAAAATTCGCCAAAATAGGGCAAAATTTGCCCAAAATTCCTCAAAAATCGGCAAAATTTCAATTTCTTAGGAAAAAAAATTCCGCCAAAAAATCTCAAAAAATTCCACAATTCAAAAATTAGGATTTCGAAAATCCTCAAAAGTCGTTTTGCCTTAGAAAGAACCCAAATTTACTTAAAGAGGCTTAAGCATCCATGTCTACAGCCTCTGATAAGCCTCTGACGTCATCATGGAATATGTCATTTTGAATAAAGACGTCACCGTTGCAATTATCGTTATGGTCGCCATCTTGAAATTTGGACGCCATCTTGAAAATCTTTAATTATTATCCGATTTTAATGGAAAAAATTCCAAAATTCATTAAATAAATCACTTATTAACTTACATATTGATTCGATCGATTCCTGTCCTCGGTTCGATACCCGATCGATGCAATAATGTTTAATATTATGTAAAAAATAATAATTTCAATAAACCATGTTCAACATCCGTAAAGAAACTCTAAATCCTCTACGACCATCATCCTATCAGACATCAAGACCAACATATTGGTAATTCATAATTTTAATGCTAGAAATTCGGGAAAAAATCCAAAATTCATTAAATAAATTTGTAATCCATATAATGATTGATTGGATCGACTAAGGTCCTTGTTTCGATCCCTAGCCGATACAAAACAACTTTAATTAAAAAAATACTAAAAAAGTGTTAGGTTTGAGAAAATAAAAACACCAAAAGTTCTTTTAAAAAAAATTTATTACATAAATTCAATACACTACTACAAGTACAAAAAAAACACTGACAAATTAGCAAAGCCTTTTGGATTCCTCGATTCAAACAGTCTTCTTATTGTACGGACTAAGCCTTTTACATGACTTTAAATGTCTATCCGATCCGGTCATCACCACAGCCACAGACGGACTGAAGTCCATATCACCAGGGTCTCACTTATATAGACTCATCAGCCGGTACAACACAAGAGTCAAAACAATAACCATGTTCATTATACGCGCACTTAACTTTCTCGGAGCATTTTTTATAATGAAGATGTAAGCTATCAAGACGTGAAATTAGTTTTTTGCACTTAATGCACTGAAATTGTATTCTTTTAACATTACTAGAACAACTGCTTCTTTCATGTCTGCGAGCATTTGAGGTGATAGTAAATGATGCGTCACAGTATTTGCACTGACGCAATGTACGCTCTTCATTAGTTGAAGAATCCATTGCTGATGATGAAACTTCGGATGATGGTGGAACAGCACATATCGAAGTCTCCTCCAGTGTTGTCAGAGGCGTTGCCAACGGGATCTGCTCCAACATCGTCGGCACTGGCGTCATGGTTCCCGTAGTCGATGGTACATCCTCCATCGAGTTCGACGTTAAAGTCGGTAAAGATGCCATCGAAGTCTCAAGAACAGGCAATTACACGACTTATGCACCAGAAGAAACAAACTGGGTGATCCGTACACCGTCGACGGCAGTAACAAACTGAGCGTCCTGCTGTCTAGGACTCGCTTATATACATGCACCGGATGGAATAATACGCTAGTCAAATCAAGAACAATTTATTATGATACTAGAGTCAAAATAACATTAAAAAAATAAAAGCACCATCAACAAAAAAAAGGCAGCACATTTGGAAGCACCGACAACGAAAAAGGCAGCACCATCATCGAAAAGGCCGCACATTTGTCATTGGCTCCAATATTCATTGGCTCCAATATTCATTGGTTCCATCAGTCTATTGATTCTATCAGTCTAGTGACTCCAACAGTCATTGACACCAACAGCCTTTTTCTTCATCAGCTCCAACGATATTTGGCTAGAATGCTACGAGTCTAAGAGACTATGAGGCTACAATTCTACGAGTGTACAAGACTCCTCCAACTACCTTCAAGTGTATAAAGCTCCAAATGCTCCAACAGCTCCAACACGCAATGTACGCAATGTACGCGCAATACATGCAATTTACACACAGGAAACGGAACGTTCACACAGTACACACAGGAAACGGAACGTACACACAGTACACACACAGGAAACGGAACGTACACACAGTACACACAGGAAACGGAACGTACACACAGGAAACGGAACGTACACACAGTACACACAGGAAACGGAACGTACACACAGTACACACAGTAAACGGAACGTACACACAGTACACACAGGAAACGGAACGTACACACAGTACACACAGGAAACGGAACGTACACACAGTACACACAGGAAACGAAACGTACACACAGTACACACAGGAAACGGAACGTACACACAGTACACACAGGAAACGGAACGTACACACAATGACTACACTTCGTTCGCGCAGTATAAGCATTTAATGAGAACGAAGCACGTTTGGACGGAAATTCTATAAAACGAAAGCTCATTTAACGAAAAGGAGGCGCATTCTCTCGTTCATTCAACTTGGTAGGATGCAATCGTCAATGATAAGTTAGGATATAATCTCTCCAACAGTCTATGAATCCAACAGTTTATATTTCCATTAGCCATCGACTCCAACAGTCATTGACTCCAACAGTCATTGGCTCCAACAGTCATTGCCTCCAACAGCTTCAAATGGCTCCAACAGCTCCAAATGGATCCAAATGCTCCAAACGACCTCCAAATGCTAAACAGCTCCAAATGGCTCCAAATGCTCCAAACAGCCTCCAAATGGCTCCAACAGCCTCCAAATGCTTAACACATCTCCAAATGGCTCCAAATGCTCCAAACGGCCTCCAAATGCTTGACAGCTCCAAATGTCTCCAGCAGCTCCAAATGCTCCAAATGGCTCCAACAGCTCCAACAGCTCCAACAGCTCCAAATGGCTCCAACAGCTCAAAATGCTCCAAACGGTCTCCAAATGGCTCCAACAGCTCCAACAGCCTCCAAATGCTTAACTCAGCTCCAAATGGCTCCAAATGTTCCAAACGGCCTTCAAATGCTTGACAGCTCCAAATGCTCCAAATGGCTCCAACAGCTCCAAAAGGCTCCAAATGCTTCAAAAGACTCCAAATGCTCCAACAGCTCCAAATGGCTCCATCAGCTCCAACAGCACCAAAAAAAAGGCTCCAAATGCTCCAACAGCCTCCAAATGCTTAACACAGCGCCAGATGCTTCAAAAGGCTCCAATTATCGCATCTGTCTTCGTCGGCATTTTCTCTTTTGCTCCCACTGCTCCAACAGCATTATGTTATATGATTCCATGGATACTTTGTTACGTAGCTACAGGTCTACGAGGTTCCAATGCATCATGTTTACGAAGCTTCCAGGACACGAGGCTACATGGCTACGAGACTACATGACTCTAACTGATTACAATAGCACCACTCAGTGGTGAGAGTTAGGTTATCTAATGCAAAGCAAATTGATGTAAGTAGTTCTGACTGTCATCAACAGATGTAGCCACGTGTTGCTTGCAGGTAAATATTAATTAGTTATTTTATGTGGGATGCGGGATGCTCACTAACGATCGCAAAAGAAGGAGGGCTTCGCTAGACACCAAGGAGAAGGAAGTTCGTCTTACATGTTAATGCTTCGCTGATGTCTCATGGCATATTATTTGACTGAGTAATGGTTGTTTATTTCTTTAATTCCACCTGGTAAAATTATTGCAAGTGTCAATTTATTAGCAGAAATTCACTAATTAAATGTAGCTCTGAATAAAATGACATGACTCATTAGGTAAATATCCTTCATGCAGAGATCGATTTCACACAAATAATCAGCAGCACTCAGAGAAAATCATTAGATGTCTAGCCAGGAATAACCAGAAGCACTTGGAGAAAACCATCAAATTATTAACAAGAATAATCAGGAGCACACGGAGAAAACGTAATGACAAGAATAATCAGGAGCACACGGAGAAAACATAATAACAAGAATAATCGGGAGCACACGGAGAAAACCACCACACGTTTTCTTGATATCATAAAATTAGAGGGGAAAAAAAATAATAAAAAATCTAAAATAAAAACAAAAAATACATAAGATTCTGCTAGCTTGTGAACTTCTCATTGATGAGCAAAGATAGAGTTCTAGTATAAGCCAAAATTTTATGTATTTTTTGTTTTTATTTTAGATTTTTTATTATTTTTTTTCCTCTAATTTTATGATATCAAGAAAACGTGTGGTGGTTTTCTCCGTGTGCTCCCGATTATTCTTGTTATTATGTTTTCTCCGTGTGCTCCTGATTATTCTTGTCATTACGTTTTCTCCGTGTGCTCCTGATTATTCTTGTTAATAATTTGATGGTTTTCTCCAAGTGCTTCTGGTTATTCCTGGCTAGACATCTAATGATTTTCTCTGAGTGCTGCTGATTATTTGTGTGAAATCGATCTCTGCATGAAGGATATTTACCTAATGAGTCATGTCATTTTATTCAGAGCTACATTTAATTAGTGAATTTCTGCTAATAAATTGACACTTGCAATAATTTTACCAGGTGGAATTAAAGAAATAAACAACCATTACTCAGTCAAATAATATGCCATGAGACATCAGCGAAGCATTAACATGTAAGACGAACTTCCTTCTCCTTGGTGTCTAGCGAAGCCCTCCTTCTTTTGCGATCGTTAGTGAGCATCCCGCATCCCACATAAAATAACTAATTAATATTTACCTGCAAGCAACACGTGGCTACATCTGTTGATGACAGTCAGAACTACTTACATCAATTTGCTTTGCATTAGATAACCTAACTCTCACCACTGAGTGGTGCTATTGTAATCAGTTAGAGTCATGTAGTCTCGTAGCCATGTAGCCTCGTGTCCTGGAAGCTTCGTAAACATGATGCATTGGAACCTCGTAGACCTGTAGCTACGTAACAAAGTATCCATGGAATCATATAACATAATGCTGTTGGAGCAGTGGGAGCAAAAGAGAAAATGCCGACGAAGACAGATGCGATAATTGGAGCCTTTTGAAGCATCTGGTGCTGTGTTAAGCATTTGGAGGCTGTTGGAGCATTTGGAGCCTTTTATTTTGGTGCTGTTGGAGCTGATGGAGCCATTTGGAGCTGTTGGAGCATTTGGAGTCTTTTGAAGCATTTGGAGCCTTTTGGAGCTGTTGGAGCCATTTGGAGCATTTGGAGCTGTCAAGCATTTGAAGGCCGTTTGGAACATTTGGAGCCATTTGGAGCCGAGTTAAGCATTTGGAGGCTGTTGGAGCTGTTGGAGCCATTTGGAGACCGTTTGGAGCATTTTGAGCTGTTGGAGCCATTTGGAGCTGTTGGAGCTGTTGGAGCCATTTGGAGCATTTGGAGCTGCTGGAGACATTTGGAGCTGTCAAGCATTTGGAGGCCGTTTGGAGCATTTGGAGCCATTTGGAGATGTGTTAAGCATTTGGAGGCTGTTGGAGCCATTTGGAGGCTGTTTGGAGCATTTGGAGACATTTGGAGCTGTCAAGCATTTGGAGGTCGTTTGGAGCATTTGGATCCATTTGGAGCTGTTGGAGCCATTTGGAGCTGTTGGAGGCAATGACTGTTGGAGCCAATGACTGTTGGAGTCAATGACTGTTGGAGTCGATGGCTAATGGAAATATAAACTGTTGGATTCATAGACTGTTGGAGAGATTATATCCTAACTTATCATTGACGATTGCATCCTACCAAGTTGAATGAACGAGAGAATGCGCCTCCTTTTCGTTAAATGAGCTTTCGTTTTATAGAATTTCCGTCCAAACGTGCTTCGTTCTCATTAAATGCTTATACTGCGCGAACGAAGTGTAGTCATTGTGTGTACGTTCCGTTTCCTGTGTGTACTGTGTGTACGTTCCGTTTCCTGTGTGTACTGTGTGTACGTTTCGTTTCCTGTGTGTACTGTGTGTACGTTCCGTTTCCTGTGTGTACTGTGTGTACGTTCCGTTTCCTGTGTGTACTGTGTGTACGTTCCGTTTACTGTGTGTACTGTGTGTACGTTCCGTTTCCTGTGTGTACTGTGTGTACGTTCCGTTTCCTGTGTGTACGTTCCTTTTCCTGTGTGTACTGTGTGTACGTTCCGTTTCCTGTGTGTGTACTGTGTGTACGTTCCGTTTCCTGTGTGTACTGTGTGAACGTTCCGTTTCCTGTGTGTAAATTGCATGTATTGCGCGTACATTGCGTACATTGCGTGTTGGAGCTGTTGGAGCATTTGGAGCTTTATACACTTGAAGGTAGTTGGAGGAGTCTTGTACACTCGTAGAATTGTAGCCTCATAGTCTCTTAGACTCGTAGCATTCTAGCCAAATATCGTTGGAGCTGATGAAGAAAAAGGCTATTGGTGTCAATGACTGTTGGAGTCACTAGACTGATAGAATCAATAGACTGATGGAACCAATGAATATTGGAGCCAATGAATATTGGAGCCAATGACAAATGTGCGGCCTTTTCGATGATGGTGCTGCCTTTTTCGTTGTCGGTGCTTCCAAATGTGCTGCCTTTTTTTGTTGATGATGCTTTTATTTTTTAATGTTGTTTTGACTCTAGTATTATAATAAATTGTTCTTGATTTGACTAGCGTATTATTCCATCCGGTGCATGTATATAAGCGAGTCCTAGACAGCAGGACGCTCAGTTTGTTACTGCCGTCGACGGTGTACGGATCACCTAGTTTGTTTCTTCTGGTGCATAAGTCGTGTAATTGCCTGTTCTTGAGACTTCGATGGCATCTTTACCGACTTTAACGTCGAACTCGATGGAGGATGTACCATCGACTACGGGAACCATGACGCCAGCGCCGACGATGTTGGAGCAGATCCCGTTGGCAACGCCTCTGACAACACTGGAGGAGACTTCGATATGTGCTGTTCCACCATCATCCGAAGTTTCATCATCAGCAATGGATTCTTCAACTAATGAAGAGCGTACATTGCGTCAGTGCAAATACTGTGACGCATCATTTACTATCACCTCAAATGCTCGCAGACATGAAAGAAGCAGTTGTTCTAGTAATGTTAAAAGAATACAATTTCAGTGCAATAAGTGCAAAAAACTAATTTCACGTCTTGATAACTTACATCTTCATTATAAAAAATGCTCCGAGAAAGTTAAGTGCGCGTATAATGAACATGGTTATTGTTTTGACTCTTGTGTTGTACCGGCTGATGAGTCTATATAAGTGAGACCCTGGTGATATGGACTTCAGTCCGTCTGTGGCTGTGGTGATGACCGGATCGGATAGACATTTAAAGTCATGTAAAAGGCTTAGTCCGTACAATAAGAAGACTGTTTGAATCGAGGAATCCAAAAGGCTTTGCTAATTTGTCAGTGTTTTTTTTTTGTACTTGTAGTAGTGTATTGAATTTATGTAATAAAATTTTTTTAAAAGAACTTGTGGTGTTTTTATTTTCTCAAACCTAACACTTTTTTAGTATTTTTTTAATTAAAGTTGTTTTGTATCGGCTAGGGATCGAAACAAGGACCTTAGTCGATCCAATCAATCATTATATGGATTACAAATTTATTTAATGAATTTTGGTTTTTTTCCCGAATTTCTAGCATTAAAATTATGAATTACCAATATGTTGGTCTTGATGTCTGATAGGATGATGGTCGTAGAGGATTTAGAGTCTCTTTACGGATGTTGAACATGGTTTATTGAAATTATTATTTTTTACATAATATTAAACATTATTGCATCGATCAGGTATCGAACCGAGGACAGGAATCGATCGAATCAATATGTAAGTTAATGAGTGATTTATTTAATGAATTTTGGAATTTTTTCCATTAAAATCGGATAATAATTAAAGATTTTCAAGATGGCGTCCAAATTTCAAGATGGCGACCATAACGATAATTGCAACGGTGACGTCTTTATTCAAAATGACATATTCCATGATGACGTCAGAGGCTTATCAGAGGCTGTAGACATGGATGCTTAAGCCTCTTTAAGTAATTTGGGTTCTTTCTAAGGCAAAACGACTTTTGAGGATTTTCGAAATCCTAATTTTTGAATTGTGGAATTTTTTAGATTTTTTGGCGGAATTTGTTTCCTAAGAAATTGAAATTTTGCCGATTTTTGAGGAATTTTGGGCAAATTTTGCCCAATTTTGGCGAATTTTGAGGGTCAAAGGTCAAGGTCAAACTTGTCCCGTTACGCTATGTCCCGTTACACTCCTCCAAGATGGCCGCCGTGACGTCACAATCCAATATGGCGGACACCGGCTCAGGCTCCACGCGCCAGCGCCAGTGCCAGGAGCCCCATTCCTATACTATTTACAAAGGCTATGATGTATTAATAACCGAAAACAGTTTTCTTGAAAATTGTATGCGTAAAAATAAATTTTTTTCCACATCTAAACTCAAAATCAGTGATGTGTTGTATTACAAATAAAACAAAAGTTCAGGTTATTACTATGATACTACGAAAGGCCACAACATTACCAATTCCACAAAGAAATAATCATGTGAAGGGTTAATAAAAAAAGAAAATTTTGTTTGTTGTCATAAAAAATACCAACGTGTAAGTAATGTTACGCACATGTAAATAATGTTACTTACATGTAAATAATAATACCTATATGTAAGTGATGGCAGTTAGATGTAAGTAATCTCACTTACATGTAGTTAATGTCACCTGCATGTGAGTAATGTCGCCTGCATGAAAGTAATGTCACCTGCGTGTAAGTAATATTACATACATGTAAGTATTATTACCTGCATACAAGTAATCCCTGAATATTTATAGATGTCTTAGGTTTGAGTGAAAAAATAAATTTTCTGCTCCAGCTAATTTCATATTGCCTTGCTGAATTTTTCAGAGCAAAGATTGCTTGTATTCGATTGACATTAAAAATTTTTTAGTGAGAAATGAAGTAGTTATCTGTTTATTAAAAACTATAATTTTAATTTTTAATATGATCTTTAAACAGAAATAGCCTTTAAAAAAAATTACCTCCAGTTTATAACGGCACTGAATTCTATTTAAAAACTAAATAAATATGTTGGTTTTTCTCAGCACTTGGCGGGAATTTTATGAGACGTCTAATCTATGAACTTGGTCATAATCTGATTGCCCTGCGTTTCGCTAACAATAATCAAATTGAACCCAAATTACTTAAATCCATTTCCAACAGTGTTACACACTGAAAACAACGAGATCGCCTTACAATTAACCACAGATAGTCAGTCCTCCACACGAGTGAAGCAATCCTGTTTCGCCGGAGGACCAGGAAACCCATCCTCGGCAGCTGAACAACTGATCCGTCAGCTAAGCCGTCTGCCTCCCTGCTCGCACGTGAAGGGAGGGACGAGTTGTGAGGGACACGCCTATTGTAGTCGGCCACACGACCGGGGCAGCCAGGGAGAAGCGACGAGGCAGAGGCCTGCAGCACGCGGGTGTGAGTGACAGTCCCCCCGCTGGGGAGTCTGCAGTTCACGGGGTCAGTGCAGCAAGTGGGTCGATGACGTTAGCGCGCGTCATGTGCCTGAGAAGCCTGAGATGTCCATCAAGTTCTGTCCCTGCCCGAACACGCCCGAATATTCACCTTCGGCCAACCTCGGGATTTGTTTTATTTTTGCGCAGGAAAAATGAATTCAAATATTAAAAGTGGTCGGTTAGGTTAGCTACGTTAAAACACTTTAAAACACTATGGACGGTTAGTTAGGTTAGTTTAGCTACATTAAAATAAACAGAGAAATATAAATATATATAAATAAACCCGAGGTTGGCCGAAGGTGAACATTCGGGCGTGTTCGGGCAGGGACAGAACTTGATGTACATCTTAGGCTTCCCGATCTTCCTGGTGGGGGAAGACGTGTGGGCCATCTCTCGCCCCGTGGGCGCAGGTAGACTCGGCAGTTTATGTCCCTGTGCGATGGAACGATGAAATGGACTCCCTCCCTTGCGGCCAGTGGTGCACCAACAAATAGAACTAGTAGTTTGAAAGTAAACAGCGGTAAAATTGATTCACCAACCCCCTCGTGATCAACGACCAACGAAATTCTCCTTGCAGTAATGGGTTGGTCGTATCAAAACTTGTACCACGCAAACGTTTTATACAGTAGTTTGAAGATTTGCGATAACGTTTGACGGTTTTCTATTAAGAGAGTTATAAAGATATTTTTTCCCCTTTCAATCGCTACTTTTTCCACCCCTTGGTGTTTAATTTTTTTTTTCTTTTGGTATTGCTGTAAGGAGGTATAATAACTGCAAACGGATACAAAGAGTTTCGTATTTAGGAAGTTGTAGCGATTTTTCAAATTAAAAAAAAAAAATCTTTCTCGTTTCTACATCCTAATCCGACTTTTCCAATAAATTACCTTGACTTAGATTTTCCACATAAAATTTTATATATCAGTTGAGAAGTATCTGTGCATAATATGGCAGTTATCGTGTCCATAAAATGTATGTACATATATAATTGGTATTTGAGTCTTGAGACCATGAAACTAAAACCTGCAAGTCTTGCCATGGTCAAGGCCGCAATAGCCAGTCTTTCTTCGATATCCACTGGAGGGAAATCAGGCATGACGTCACTATATGCAGTGAGGTGACTGGGGCAATAACACCCGGCTCACGTCTGTGGTCCCTCGTGTGGTTGCTGGTCTGGGCGCCCTCTACAGTGCGATACTCGTGGCCGCATCGATGAGTTGCGCCCCATTACAAGTGGAAAGACTTGTAAAGGGATACATGCGGATTTTTTTTCAAAGGGATGCAGAAAATATCTTATTAGGCAATTTACGACTTTTAAGAAACAAGACTGCTGAAATCCCTTTAAGGTAATTCGTTTTTGACACCGAATTTATATTTGATAAGGTTTATTTTTAATTGGTTGCGCCTTTTGTTGTAAACCGCAAATAGATGTAAATTGCCGAAGCTGGGAAAATGATTTTCTTATGAAACCACGACTTTGTTGTGGATTGCTGTGGTGGCTTGCCAATCTTGAGGAATAGGCTATATTCGCGTGTGCTCGCCTTCGATGCCTATGATAGGGACTTCATCGGCTGTTTTGAATGACGCCACGACCGCCATCTTGGAATCCGCTGTTTGATAATCCGTATCTACTAAGCCATAAATATGTAATCAATTCCAAAATTCATTTATTTATTAATTTATTGATTAACTGAATTTCCGTCCATGGTTTGATACTTGCTCGATGGGAAAAAAATTATTTTATGCAAAAAATACATATTTAATAAAATATGGTTAAAAACTCAAAGAGGCATAAATTCTTAATTTCCTAGCCTCCCATTTATTTGATTTATTCCTGTCCTTGGTTAGATCCTTCGTAAAAGCAAAAAGGTTTATTTTAGAAAAAAAATATTTAATAAAACGTGGTAAAAAAATCCTAAAACCCGCTTAAATTCCTCATCAACCAACCGCCAGTAAGTCGCCGATACAATCTTGGCTGCCATCTTGGAAAATCGGAAAAATAATCTAAAAATAACAAAAAACACAGCAATTTTTTTTCCTTTGATTTTTTGTATTACAATTAAGACATTTCAGAATGGTGTACATGACATCATAATTCAAAATGGTGGACTCTAAGGTGGCTGAACGTTTTGTAAAACTAAATGCCAGAAAGTTCTAAAAAATATTGGTTAGAATCCAAGATGGCAGAATCCAAGTGGCAGCTGTGACATCCAAAATAGCTGCCAAGGTCATGGCTTAGATCATCCAAGATAGCCGCCGTGACGTCACAAACCAATATATGGCTAACCGTACAATCCGATCCAAGCACCGGAACCATTTGCCAGGAGTAACCGCCAACATATAGTACTGGTCTACTCTACCGTTGTGCCAAAATTCAGCTATGGACGTTTTTTTTTCCCGAGATTTGTGGCTCCTTAGTTGTTCGTTTCCTGGATTTGAAGCGCGGCGCGGGGTTCGAGCGCGGTGACAGACGGGATCACAAGTCTGTCTAACTCAATAAGACCATCAGCGTCAGTCACACTCCGGTGTCACGGGGGGGGGGGGGGGGTGCGGCGTCGCGCGTCACCCAGCAGGGCTCCGAGGACGGACGGGGGTTGACGAGTGGGGCGAGGGGCGGAGGCTTCACCCGCGATATTAATCATAGCCGCCGACAGCGCTCCGTCGCTCGCGCCGGCAATTAAGACCGACATTGACCGGGGCGCCAGCAAATATAGCAGCCGTGCCAGAGCGGGTAGGGGGGGGGGGTAAAGCCGGCGCTGAGTCGAGGTGCCTCGCCTGTCCTCGCCGGGAGGGATGATGGCATTTCGTCGCGTCGTCATACCCTCATCCTTCACCCCACCAACCTCTTTTTTTTTGTCCGACACCTTATCACATTTTTAAAACACTCACCCCACACCCCAGGAAACGATTTAAAAAAAAAAAAAAGTCCTGCTAGTCGGCACGTGTTGGGAAGGGGAGAGACTAGCCTGTGACAGATACAGCTGCCGATACCGGCTACATCTATGCCGAAGAGATTATTTCTGACGACGACTTGATTCCAAAAGTCACGAGGGAGAGGGGGAGAAAATAGAGGGGAACATTTCAGTGTCCAGCTCATGCGTGGGAGACTGACCCTTTTTTTTTTATTATTAGTGATGCGATCCTCGGTGATCCTGTAAATTACGCAGCACCAACTGTCCCTCCCCCCGCCGGCACTGCGTCAGCACGTGAAGCCTCACACGGACCTGTCCCCGGCTTATCGCAGCGAGAGCGTGGCAGGCACGTCGCATCCTTGTGCAGACGTCGGGAGAGCGTGGGCAGGCACGTCGCATCCTTGTGCAGACGTCGGGAGAGCGTGGCAGGCACGTCGCATCCTTGTGCAGACGTCGGGAGAGCGTGGCAGGCACGTCGTATCCTTGTGCAGACGTCGGGAGAGCGTGGGCAGGCACGTCGCATCCTTGTGCAGACGTCGGGAGAGCGTGGCAGACACGTCGCATCCTTGTGCAGACGTCGGGAGAGCGTGGCAGGCACGTCGCATCCTTGTGCAGACGTCGGGAGAGCGTGGGCAGGCACGTCGCATCCTTGTGCAGACGTCGGGAGAGCGTGGGCAGGCACGTCGCATCCTTGTGCAGACGTCGGGAGAGCGTGGCAGGCACGTCGCATCCTTGTGCAGACGTCGGGAGAGCGTGGCAGGCACGTCGCATCCTTGTGCAGACGTCGGGAGAGCGTGGGCAGGCACGTCGCATCCTTGTGCAGATGTCGGGAGAGTATGGCAGGCACGTCGCATCCTTGTGCAGACGTCGGGAGAGCGTGGGCAGGCACGTCGCATCCTTGTGCAGACGTCGGGAGAGCGTGGGCAGGCACGTCGCATCCTTGTGCAGACGTCGGGAGAGCGTGGGCAGGCACGTCGCATCCTTGTGCAGACGTCGGGAGAGCGTGGCAGGCACGTCGCATCCTTGTGCAGACGTCGGGAGAGCGTGGGCAGGTACGTCGTATCCTTGTGCAGACGTCGGGAGAGCGTGGGCAGGCACGTCGCATCCTTGTGCAGACGTCGGGAGAGCGTGGCAGGCACGTCGCATCCTTGTGCAGACGTCGGGAGAGCGTGGCAGGCACGTCGCATCCTTGTGCAGACGTCGGGAGAGCGTGGCAGGCACGTCGCATCCTTGTGCAGACGTCGGGAGAGCGTGGGAAGGTACGTCGTATCCTTGTGCAGACGTCGGGAGAGCGTAGGCAGGCACGTCGCATCCTTGTGCAGACGTCGGGAGAGCGTGGCAGGCACGTCGCATCCTTGTGCAGGCGTCGGGAGAGCGTGGGCAGGTACGTCGTATCCTTGTGCAGACGTCGGGAGAGCGTGGGCAGGCACGTCGCATCCTTGTGCAGACGTCGGGAGAGCGTGGGCAGGTACGTCGCATCCTTGTGCAGACGTCGGGAGAGCGTGGGCAGTCACGTCGCATCCTTGTGCAGACGTCGGGAGAGCGTGGCAGGCACGTCGCATCCTTGTGCAGACGTCGGGAGAGCGTGGGCAGGTACGTCGTATCCTTGTGCAGACGTCGGGAGAGCGTGGGCAGGCACGTCGCATCCTTGTGCAGACGTCGGGAGAGCGTGGGCAGTCACGTCGCATCCTTGTGCAGACGTCGGGAGAGCGTGGCAGGCACGTCGCATCCTTGTGCAGACGTCGGGAGAGCGTGGGCAGGCACGTCGCATCCTTGTGCAGACGTCGGGAGAGCGTGGGCAGGTATGTCGTATCCTTGTGCAGACGTCGGGAGAGCGTGGGCAGGCACGTCGCATCCTTGTGCAGACGTCGGGAGAGCGTGGCAGGCACGTCGCATCCTTGTGCAGACGTCGGGAGAGCGTGGCACGCACGTCGCATCCTTGTGCAGACGTCGGGAGAGCGTGGCAGGCACGTCGCATCCTTGTGCAGACGTCGGGAGAGCGTGGGCAGGCACGTCGTATCCTTGTGCAGACGTCGGGAGAGCGTGGGCAGGTATGTCGTATCCTTGTGCAGACGTCGGGAGAGCGTGGGCAGGTACGTCGCATCCTTGTGCAGACGTCGGGAGAGCGTGGCAGGCACGTCGCATCCTTGTGCAGACGTCGGGAGAGCGTGGCACGCACGTCGCATCATTGTGCAGACGTCGGGAGAGCGTGGCAGGCACGTCGCATCCTTGTGCAGACGTCGTGAGAGCGTGGCAGGCACGTCGCATCCTTGTGCAGACGTCGGGAGAGCGTGGGCAGGTACGTCGTATCCTTGTGCAGACGTCGGGAGAGCGTGGCAGGCACGTCGCATCCTTGTGCAGACGTCGGGAGAGCGTGGGCAGGTACGTCGTATCCTTGTGCAGACGTCGGGAGAGCGTGGCAGGCACGTCGCATCCTTGTGCAGACGTCGGGAGAGCGTGGCAGGCACGTCGCATCCTTGTGCAGACGTCGGGAGAGCGTGGGCAGGCACGTCGCATCCTTGTGCAGACGTCGGGAGAGCGTGGCAGGCACGTCGCATCCTTGTGCAGACTTCGGGAGAGCGTGGGCAGGCACGTCGCATCCTTGTGCAGACGTCGGGAGAGCGTGGCAGGCACGTCGCATCCTTGTGCAGACGTCGGGAGAGCGTGGCAGGCACGTCGCATCCTTGTGCAGACGTCGGGAGAGCGTGGGCAGGCACGTCGCATCCTTGTGCAGACGTCGGGAGAGCGTGGGCAGGCACGTCGCATCCTTGTGCAGACGTCGGGAGAGCGTGGCAGGCACGTCGCATCCTTGTGCAGACGTCGGGAGAGCGTGGGCAGGCACGTCGCATCCTTGTGCAGACGTCGGGAGAGCGTGGCAGGCACGTCGCATCCTTGTGCAGACGTCGGGAGAGCGTGGCAGGCACTTCGCATCCTTGTGCAGACGTCGGGAGAGCGTGGCAGGCACGTCATATCCTTATGCAGATGTCGTCGGGATAATGCTTCTGCACTCATTTCAACACTTTAGAAGTTAACTCTGGAGGAAAATATGTTTGGTAACACGTGCAAATTTTGTATAGCCATTATGATTTAATATTTTCATTATATTTAATTAGTATAGAGAAAATTATGCAAAGATGGATTTTTAATCAGACAACCATTAATGCATATTTAATTAGTTTAATAAATATACCCAATGTTTTTATCTGTGTTTTTGAAGAAGAATTAACGTTTGTTTATTTCTTTCTTATACAAATCTAAAGTTTAACTACAATTTTTGACGTGACAACGTCTAATAAATCGATGAACGCCGGCTGCACGCACGAAAAAGTGTCCCGTAACGCACATTGTCCCACTACGGATGTG